>NC_051395.1:38090225-38096872 GCF_015228065.2 Penaeus monodon | reverse complement strand
GCCCCCTCCCCCCCCTACACCCCGATCGGGCTCCCCCCCCCCCTCCAGTGTGTCTCCCCGGTCCCACAACCTCCGATTTGTCGAGGGTTTTTACATAATTTGCCGCGTGTCCCCTAGAGGAGGCTGAAGGAGCCCCAAATTAATGTTGTCCTCCCGCTCATAAAACTCGCTTCCCGCAAGGCTCACAATTTCTCCCCGAGGCGGCTGGTGCCGAGGCTGCCGGCAGGAGGTCTTGTCGTGTCGGATTTTTGTGTTTTGTAAAAGCCGAGAGTTTTCACTGTTTTCGGTTCGCAATTAGTAAAGCTTTTGTATCATACTCATTTGTCAACGAAGAACTGGGTCAAGAGTATTGTGTTTTCTTTTGTTATGTATATATTTTCTCCCACCAGATCTTGGGGGAAAATATACTGTAATCTTCCGACGGTAGCTCCAGAACTTCTAATTAACCTGATTTTGATAAGAAAAGAAAAAGAGAAAGAACTGCGTCTCAAGAAATACATATTTATACGAGTAGACTAACAAGCAGGTACAGACAGTCAGGAAAACAGACAGCAATATAGAATAGAGTGCATGTACAGTACAACAAATGTATATATATATAATTATATAATTTATATATATATAAAATATATATATATATATATATATATGGTATATATTTTAATATATATATATATATATAAAATATGTATATATATATATACAAAATATAATTATATATATATATAAAATATATATATATATATATATTTTATATATTTTAAAAATATATATGGGTGTATACACACACACACACACACACACACACACCCCACACACACACACACAAAACACACACACACACACACACACACACATATATATATATATATATAATATTATATATATAAAAATAATATATATACTATATATATATATATATATATATATATATTATATATTTTATATATATTGTTTTGTGTGTGTGTGTGTGTGTGTGTGTGTGTGTGTGTGTGTGGTGTGTGTGTGTGTGTGTACTTATATATATTTACTTTTAGGTATATATATATATTATATATTGATTTGATAAATAGATAGATAGATAGATAGATAGATAGATAGATAGATAGATAGATAGATAGATAGATAGATAGATAGATAGATAGTGGGTAGTAGATAGATAGATAGATAAATAGATAGATAGATATCCTTATACATACATACACACACACACACACCACAACACACACACACACACACACACACACACCCCACACACCCTATATATATAATATATATATATATATATATATTATATGTGTGGTGTGTGTGTGTGTGTGGTGTGTGTGTGTGTGTGTGTGTGTGTGTGTGTGGTGTGTGTGCGTGTGTATATTATATAATATCATATCCCATTTCATATACATTTATGCAAAGTGTATATACATCTATTCTATAATATTTTATATTGATATGTAAAATCTGTAAGTAAATCTATCCACTATATATTCATTATATAAGAATATAATATTATATAAAATAATAATATATATTAATATATATATATAAACTTATATAGTACACACCCGTCATACACATACACACACACACACACAAAACACAACAACACACAAACACACACACCACACACACACACCAAACACACACAACATATTGATATTATATCTTAAATATATTATCCATCTATATATTCATATATATGTATAAAAAGAAAATATATATATAAATATATAATATATATATATATATATATATTATAATAAAATATATATATATATAATTTCTTATTTTATTACACACAGTCTACACATACACACACCACACCACACCCACACACACACACCACACCAAAACCCCACACACACACACACAACACACACAGATATATATTATATATAATATATATATATATATATATATATATATATATATTCTTATATACATATATATGAATATATAGATGGATAGATATACTTACAGATATACATATCAATATGTGTGTGTGTGTGTGTGTGTGTGTGTGTGTGTGTGTGTGTGTGTGTTTTGTGTGTGTGTGTGTGTTTTGTGTGTGTGTGTGTGTGTGTGTGTATGTGTATGACTGTGTGTACATATATAAGTATTATATATATTTTTTAAAATATTAATATAATATATATATATTTTTTTAAAATATAAATATATAGATGGATTTATACTTACAGATTACATATCAATATAAAATTTATAGAATAATGTTATCCCTTTTGAAACAGTATAGTATGGGGATATGTATATATTTTAAAAATATAACCCGCACACACACACACCACACACACACACACACACAACACACACACAAAAACACACACACACCAAATATATATAGATATATATATATTAATAAAATTTGTGTGGGGTGTGTGTGGGTGTGTGTGTGGTGTGGGGTGTGGGGATGTATTTTATAAGGATATCATCTATCTATTTATCTATCTATCTTTATCTATCCATTTCTAGCTATCTATCTATCATTATCTATTACTTCTATCTATCTATCATCTATATATCTATCTATCTATATATCACTCTATCTATTTATCTATAAATATATATATATATTTACATATATAAATATATATAAGACACACAACACACACACACACCCACACACACACACACACACCACACAACACCACACACACATTTAAATATGTATACTGTAAGTAATCTACCATCTATATATTATATATTTTTAAAAAAAATTATATTAATAATATAAAAGTATATTTATATATATAATACTTATATATTCACACAGTCATACACATACACACACAACACACACACACACCACACACAAACACACACAACCACACAAAACCCAACACACACACACTAACACACACACACACACAGAAATAATATATATATATATATTATATATTATATATTATATTAAACGTCAGTGCCCTATGTTGGGGAGTATTTAGGATACATTCGTACTTTTTCCTTAAAAAGAGTTGAACCCCAACGCAAATGTCAGCCTTGATTTATCTTTACCCCGGGGGGGATACATAAATCAATCCCTGTCTTCATGTGTGAAATAACTGTGTTGCCTTTACCCTTCGAAAAGGGGCTGTCACCATTTCCCGCCCCCATAAAATTTGGTTTCCCTTGCATAACTGACGCCCCCCATCGGAAAACTTCGTCCCTACATGGTGAACATTCGATGTAACGGACCGCCCTCATTTTCCCCGGTCCTCTACCTGATGACATCCGGTGCGAGGCAAGCCGCAAAAACGGCCATTGGGGAAAAAAGACATCCCACAATCCCTTATACAAACTGTCAACTCCCCCTAACAACCGAACTAAAAAGGGGAAAATTCTCCCGTCCAATTATTTTTAAAGAAAAGCTTAACGGGGCAAAACTAATTGGGCGCTTGGGGTCAAACTGCCTACTTTGGTACATCAAAGAAATACGTGCGCACCGGCACTTGGATGAACTGAAATGTGGAGAACGGAGAGCAGGGGGGGGGGGGGGGGGGCAGAGAAAAAAAGGGTTTTGGAGAACGAGATGGGTGGCAGTTGAAAATTTAAAAAGCTCTAAATTTTTGTTCTCGTACTCTGACGTTAGGACTCTTTGATCGGGGGCCGGGCCGCGACCATTTGCTATTTTTTTCTACAGTGGGGCCGTTTTACATGTTTAAATTAAACTAGCCCTTCTTTTTAAAGATTATCACTTACACTCTTACAGTTTTTCCTTTTAATTTTTTTTTTTTTTTTTTTAAATTTAAATGAAAAAAACCTTTTATTTTCCATAGGGCCCCGTTTTCTGTAAACTCACAATTGTCTGGCCCGTGTTCTGTATACTAATTTCGAGTATGGCCCCCTGGGGTAAATGAGTGTGATAGCCCGGCTTTAAATGGTAGATAGTAAGCCCAAAAAGTATTTTTTTTAAAAGTCTTTTCAAAATTATTAACGATATTTGTAAAGTGATAGCTAGTAATTTAATAATTTTCTAATTGACATGAACGCATTTAGTGTTGGGAAAAGATAACTAGAAAAGCATGTGAACTCGAGATGAAATATTTGTCGAGTGAAAATTAAATTTAATTTCCATGTTAAAAAAGCACCGATATGTACCACTATTTTTTTTATTACAAAGAACTTCAAGAGCTACATTTATGAATGCTTCTTCGCTTTACGTAAGCGGCTGGAAATCGTTAGTTTCATTTACATATTGCCAAACGAAAAACCTAAATTGCTCCTGAATGCTTCGAGGTTCTCACTTTATCAACTATCCAGGGAACCCTTTAAAACCCAATTAAAATTTTTCTACTTGTCGGGGGGATTTTCGTTAAAAACCCTTTAAAAAGATGTGAAATATATCGTCTGTTGTTGGGCTTTTATTCATTTTTATGGGAAAAATTGCACTCGTCATAACAATAAAGATGATATTATGTTGTTATCCTTTTATTCCATGTATGTTATACGTATGACTTATTGATGATTAATTTTATCGTGGGTATATGTCGTCTACTGATAATGGTAAACCTTTCATAAATATAATTCTTCTTTGCTTTTTTTTTTTTCAAACAATACAGTTACGTAGTTCTTCACAAAAACTAGATATTAGCCCTTAGGCAAGCAATACTAATGTTACAAAAAGCCCCCTTTTTGCTCAATTTAACAAGCAACGCCAAAAAGACGAATCGAAAAAACAGATATCAGCCAAAGGTTTCATATTTATTGTAGACAAGAAACAGTAGGCTCTCAGTTATTAAGACTCAAAACTTCATTCATGTTTTGTTGTAATACTTTAAAAGGTGGTTCATCACCTGTTCCCCCTTTTTCCCCCCGTGCCCCACATTTTAGTTTGTCTGACTGCGAACGATTTTTTGTGGAATGCATAAATATAAATAAAATTTCCAGTTGCATTTTGCTTTTTTAGTCATAATTTCATTTGAATTATTGTTTAAACATTAGATAATTATTAAAGATATAATTTAAGTAAATATGCCTAATTTTTTTTTTTAAAGGGACCCTATGAATGTTGCTAGAAATTGCTCCCGTTTTTATTTTTTTTTTTAAAACCCCCTTTTGTTACCCGGTATGACTTTACCTGTACAAGAATGGTACACAACACCCACCACACCAACACACACACCACACACCACACACACACAACACACACACACCCCACACAACACACACACACAACCACACACACACATACACACGCACACACACACACACACACACACATATATTATATATATAATATATATATATTATATATATATTATATAATGTATATATATATATATATATATATATAAACTATAATGTATATATATATATAAACTATATATATATATAAAATATTGTTGTGTGTGTTGTGTGTGTGTGTGTGTTGGGGTATGTGTATCCATAAATATATAACACATATATGTATCCATAAATATATATATATATATATATATTATATTATATATATATGTATCTATAAATATATATACACATATATGTATCCACACCCCACACCACACACCCCACACACACACACACACACACCACACACCACACACACACACACATATATAATATATATATATGTATATTTTATTATTTATATCTATATATATTATATATTTATATATATTATATATATACATTTTAATATATATATATTTTACATACATACACACACACACATACACACACAACACACACACACACACCAAAACCACACACACACCCCACACACACACACAACATATGTGTGAATATATATATATTTTATATAAAAATATATATTATATATATATATATATAATATATATTATACATATACACACATACATATGGTGAATATATATATATATATATATATTATAATTTTATATATATATATATATATATATATTTATATTTTAGACACGTATTATGAATATATCATAAAACAAGACATAAATGTATATATACAACACACAACACACACACACACACACACAAACACACATACACACACAAACCACACACACACACAAAACACACACCAATATATATATATTTTATATATATATATATATATATATATATATATAAATATATATATATATAATATATATAGTGTGTGTGTGTGTGTTTGTAGTATATATATGTATTTGTTGTGTGTTTGTGTGCATATATATGCATATACTGTTTAAATATATATATATATATAATATATATATATATATATATATATATATATATATATATATATATATTTAAACACGTATAGCATATATATGCACAAAAACACACACATCTATACATATATATACATAACAACACACAACACACACTATATTAAATTTTATATATATATATATATATATATATATATATATTATATATATATATATATATATATATGTGTGTGTGTGTGTGTTTGTGTGTGGTGTTGTGTGTGTGTATGTGTGGTGTGTGTGTGTTGTGTGTGGTGTGTGTGTGTGTATATATACATTTTTTGTATATGTATTATTCATACATACGTTGTCTATAAAATAAAAAAATATTTATATATATATATATTATATATATATATATAATTATTAATATTAATATATTTTATATACAATATTATTTTATATATTATAATTATTATATATATATATATTTTTTTTATT
>NC_051395.1:38081413-38090125 GCF_015228065.2 Penaeus monodon | reverse complement strand
CCCCAAAAAAAAAGGGAGGGGGGGGGGGGGGGGAAGAACGGGGTAGGGGTTGGGGGCGGTTGTAAATTAAAAGCTCTAAATTATTGGTTCTCGTACTCTGAGCGTTAGGACTCTTTAGATCAGGGGTCCGGCCGCGACACATTTGCTATTTTATTCTTACAGTCGGCCGTTTTACATGATTAATTAAACTAGTCCTTCGTCTCTTAAGATTATCACTTACACTCTTACAGTTTTTCCTTTTAATTTTTTTTTTTTTTTTTTGTAATTAATGAAATAACCTCTTACTTTTCCATATGGCCGTTTCGTCGTGTCAACTCACAATTGTCTGGCCCGTGTTCTGTATACTAATTTCGAGTATGGCCCCCTGGGGTAAATGAGTGTGATAGCCCGGCTTTAAATGGTAGTATTAGTAAGCCGAAATGTATTTTTTAAGAGTACTTCAAAATTATTAACGATATTTGTAAAGTGATAGCTAGTAATTTAATAATTTTCTAAATTTGCATGAACGTTTTTTTTTTATGTTGGGAAAAGATAACTAGAAAAGCATGTGAACTCGAGATGAAATATTTGTCGAGTGAAAGTTAAATTAATTACACATGTATAAAACTGCCAGCCGATATGTACCACTATTTTTTTTATTACAAAGAACTTCAAGAGCTACATTTATAATGCTCTTCGCTTCGAAAGGGGCGGGAAAATGTTAGTTTCATTTACATTTTCCCAAAACAAAAAACCAAAATTGCTCCGAATTTTCGAGTTCTACTTCATCAGATATACCGGGAAACCATTAAATACCTAATTAAAAGTTTTTTACTGGAGGAGGATTTCTCTTTAAAACCCTTAAAAATTTGGGAAATATTCGATTTTTGTGGTTTAATTCAGTTTTTGGAAAAATTAGCACTGTCTAACAATAAAGATGATTAATTATGTTGTTATCCTTTTATTCCATGTATGTTATACGTATGACTTATTGATGATTAATTTTATCGTGGGTATATGTCGTCTACTGATAATGGTAAACCTTTCATAAATATAATTCTTCTTTGCTTTTTTTTTTTTCAAACAATACAGTTACGTAGTTCTTCACAAAAACTAGATATTAGCCGTTATGGCACAAGCAGAACTAACGTTAAAAATCCCCTTTTATGCCATTTAAAAAGCAACCCCCAAAAAGAGAATCAAAAAAAACGATATCGCCAAAGGTTCATTATTTATTGTAGACAAGAAACAGTAGGCTCTCAGTTATTAAGACTCAAAACTTCATTCATGTTTTGTTGTAATACTTAATATGGTGGTTCATCAGCCTGTTCCCTTTCTCCTCCGTGACCCCACATTTCAGTTTGTCTGACTGCAGAACAGATTTATGTGAGAATGCATAATATATCAAATGATTACCAGTTAGCATTTAGCTTTTCAAGTTCATAAATTTCATTTGAATTATATGTTAATCATTATGATAATTATTAACGATATAATTTAATGTAAATAGTGCCTACATTTTTTTTATAATGGCACCCTATGAATGTTGCTAGAAGTTAGCATACCCGTTTATTTTTTTTTTCAATACCATTTTGTTACCAGGTAGACTGGTACTGTACAAGGGAAAGGGACACCCACGCACACAACACACACACACACACACACCCACACACACACACACACACACACACACACACACACCCCAACACACAAACACACACACACAAAAACACTCCCCCGCACACACACAAACACACACACACAATATATAATATATATATATATATTTTAATAAAATATTTTAAATTTGTTATATATATAATATATATATATAAGTAATAATATATATAAAAATATATATATATTAAATGTTGTGTGGTGTGTGTGTGTGTTGTGTGTTGTTTGTGTGTATGTGTGTGTGTTTTGTGTGGTTTGTATGTGTGTAATTATATAATATATTATTTATATATATATATATTTTATATAATATATATATATATTTTTGTGTTGTGGTGGTTGTGTGTGTTATATAATGTATATATAATATATAATTAAATATTATATATATAAATATTTATATATATAATGTGTATCCAAAATTTTTATACACATATATGTTCCCTAAATATATATATATATAATTTTATTATAATAATATATGTACTATAAAATATAAACACATAATGTATCCACACACACCCACACACACACACCCACACCACAACACACACACAACCAAAACACCAACACAATATATAATATATATATGTATATATATTAATAATATAAATTTTATATTATATTTAATTATATTATATATATCATATATATATATATATTATAAACATAAAAACACAAAATACACACCACACACACACACACACCACCCACACACAAAACACACAACCACACACAAAAATACTATGTGTGAAATATAATATATATATATATATATATATATATATATATAATATATATATATATATTATACTATACACACTACATTGTTGAATATATATAATATATATATATTAATATATTTTATATATATAATTATTTTTAATATAGACACGTTGATGAATATATCATATACAGCAAAATTTTTTTATATACACACACACCACAACCCCCCCCCCCAACACAAACCCCACCAAAACCCATACAAACAACACCCACCACACACACACACAACCACACAATATTTTATATATTATAATAATATTATATTATAAAAATATTATAATATATATTTTATTAATGTGTGTGTGTGTTGTTGGTATGTATTATATGTTAGATGTGTGTGTTTGTGTGCTATTAGCATATACGGTTTTAAAATTATATATATAATATAATAATATATAAATATATATATATATATATATTTGTGTGTGTGTTGTTGTGGGTGTGGTGTTGTGTGTTGTGGTGTGTGTGCGTGTGTGTTGTGTCTGTGTGTGGGGTGTGCTGTGGTGCATACATTTTTAATCTACTATCATGTTCTAATATCTTGTATATGTGTACCAACATTTATTAGTACATATCATATATATGTTAATAATACTATGTATATAGCCTGTGTGTGTGTGTGTGTGTAGTCACCCGGTACCCCTCACACGGTGCCCCCCCCCCCCCCGCGCCCCTGGACTTTTATCTCGTCTCTTTCCCCGGGGAGACCGACGGGCTGCCTCCCGGGTCCGTCCCTCCGGCTCCGTCCTCCCGGTCCGTCCCTCCGGCTCCGTCCCCCCGGCTCCGTCCCCCCGGCTCCCTCCCCCCGGCTCCGTTTCCCCCGGCTCGTCCCTCCGGGTCCATCCCTCCGGCTCCGTCCCCCCCATGCATTTTTCCCCTTTGATTGACATTTAATTTTCCGTCGCGTGTTCCGACGGGAAAACCTTCCTTTTTTTCGAGGGTTTGCTCGGAGAAAACCTACTGACGAGAAATGAGATGCAAATCAAAATTGACTTAGACGCGTGTTACCGGAAAACCTAGAATTTCCGCCCTATTTATTTTTTTTTTTTTCTTTCTCCTCACACCTTTTTTTTCTCTGTCTCTCATCGTCTTGCTGTTGTTTTTCTCTTACTCACCATCACTCATTCACTCATCACACCTCCCCCCCTCCTTTCTGAAGTTTTCTCTCTATAATAATTTTATGTTATTAAATTTTTATATAATATATATTATATATATATATTATATATTAATATTTTTATATATAATTTATGTTTATATATATATAGTATATTATATAATAAAGTAATATAAATATAATATTATATATATATATGTAAAATATTAATGTTATATATATATATATATATAATATTACTATTATATATTATAATATATATATATTAATATATATATATATATATATATATTATAACAAAAAACACACACACACATCTCTCTGTTGTCTATTAATATCTCATTACTAACAATCTGTCTATATATAAAATATAATATATATATTATTTTATTTAAATATTAAAATATATCTTTATATATATAATATATAATATATATATATATATATATATAATATATATTATATAAAAATATAATATTAAAATATATATATATATATACTTTATATAGAATGCACATACTAACATACACCCCCAATATTAATGTATTTATATATTTTTATCTATTTTTTTCATCTTTAAGCATTTGTCCCCCCTGTGCAGCCAAAGCCTGTAGGGACACAAATGTAGGGGGGGAGTTTTCATGACGAGACTTTACTGTAGAGACGACCCATTAGAGGGAAAGGGGCCCCGGGGCGCTGGCGGGGGTGGCTGGGCGGCAGCGGGTTTATCACCTTTAACTCAAGCAAGAGAGCATTTTGGGTTCTTCTTGTAAAAATATTTAGGAGCGTCATTAGGGCCCAAGTATGGGGCTATACGATACACGCCCAATAAGGCGACGGAGCTGCCATGCCTCTATGGACGGAGAAAAGTTGGGTTTAACGGTGGTTTTGGACGCGCGCCTCGCTCGGGAGACGGGGGCCGCCTGTAGCATCGGAAGGGTTTGTAAAAATCATTTAGGCCAATGGGTCAATGGGCTCCCCAGGTTTATAAGACTTGTTTCAGCGCGAAAAGGGAAATTTACAGGATATTTCTGATTATGACATTCTGTGTCGAATAAGGGGTGCAAGTCTGCAGAATAAATTCTTTTCGTTTTTTTGAGCATGTAGTAATGCTAATAAATAAACTAAACTCAGGATTTTGAGGTGAAGGTATATGACAGTACAAAAACACAAAATATGAAATTCACTAATCTATTTCCCGGGGATATTACATGTATGTTTTTATAAGAATTCGTTTCACCAAAAGAATACGATTTGTTATTGAACCCCACATTTGTGGTGTGTTTATATAATTTTATTTATATATATATTATATCTTATTTACAATATATATATATATATAATAATTATATATATATAATATATATATATATAATTTTATATATATATATAAATTTTGTATTTAGGGCTATATTGTTATATTATATATTTTATATATAATATAATATATATATTTTTAAAAAATTTTATATATTAAAATAGTATGTTGTATGTATGTAGCTGATAAGTATAATATGTATATTAATTTTATATATATAATAATATTATATATATATTATATATACATGTATAGTATTATGTATATATATATGTTAATTATATTATTTTATATTATATATATATATATTATAAATATATATATTTATAACGCACACAATGTATATGGTATGTGTAATAATAATCATACACATACACACACAGACATCACATATTATGTAATATGTTTGTATGAATGTGTGTTATATATTATATATATTATATATTATATATAATATATATATATATATATATGTATAATATATATATTTTTTTTTTTTTTTTTTAAAAAATTGTGTGTGTGTTGTCTGTGTGTACATGTGTATGGAATAAACAATATATTATATAGTGTGTTATATATACATTATATACAGTATGTATGGTTTTCTTAAATATAATAACCTACCACGCCGCACACAACACACACACACACACACACACACACACCACACACAAACACACTCACAAAAAAAAAAAAAAAACACACACACACACACACACACACACACACACACAACACACCACACCCAACACACACACCACCCTCCACACCACACGCACACACACAAACACCCAAAAATACACAAAAACAACCACACACACACATATATATATATAAATATATATAATATATATATATTATATATTATATATATGTATATATTTAAAAATTTACATGTTATTATATATATATATAATATATATATATATTATTATATATAATTTTATTAATATAATTATTTTATATATTATTATATTATATAATTATATATATTATCTATATTTTGTATAATATATTTACATATCATAATATATTTTTTTTATCATATAATTACAACACACACACACATATATATTATAATATTATATATATTTATTAATATACACAAACACACACCACAACTCAAAACACACACACACACACACAAACACAACACACACAACCCCCACACACACACACACACACACCACACACACACTCAACACACCCCAAAGCACACACACACCACACACAAATCACATACACACCACACCACACAAAAATATATATATATATATATATATAATATATAAATAATTTTTATATATATGTATATATTTTATATAAATATATATATATATATTATATATAAAATATATATATTATATATATATTATATATATATTTTATAATAATTTTTTAATTAATTTTAAAATTTATATTTTATATATATATATCAATATATTATATTTACATATATTATGTAATATTTTATTATACAATTTATATTATATTATATTCTATTTTCATTAAATTACACCACACACAAACATATATATTAAAAATATATATATATATAATATTATATATAATATATTATATTAAATATTGATAAAACTTTATTTTGCCTGTATCCGAAAAGCCTTTTTTTCAAATACGCGTGTATAAAATCGATTTTGCACAACCATCAAGGAAAGCAAGGGGGGCCCCACACAGCTTGCATGCTAAAATAATCTCGTTTGTTTCAAACCCCGATCAACCTTACGGGGCATGCAAACAGTCTACTTGCCTCTCCCTCCTATGAACCCCGATGAAGTTTTTCGATTCGAGGTTCGGGGAAAAACAGCAAAAGGGAAAGGTGCGTCTTAAAAACTTGTTTCAAATAAAAAGGAAAAAACGAAAGAGGGCCGAGTAACCTTACCCTTGGGTTCTCACAAAAGGAGTTGCAAGAGGTCAAGGCCGACTGTGCGGGGTGAAGGGGAAAAAATCACCCCCTTCGCACCCCCACTTTGCCAAGAAGGCGGGTACCAGTTAATGCAGCCCATCGAAAAAACTCCGCAGATTAACAACCTCGATGAAAAGGAAAAAAGGCATTTTTTTGTGGTGTCAGCGAACACTAAATGAAAATCAAAAAAGCCCAAAAAAAAAGAAAATCTGAGTGAAGGGCCCCCCTGTTGTTGGAAAACGTCATTAAAAAAAGAGCGAATAACGAGTCGAAAGATCTTAACATGAAAAAAATCTCTTTTGTAATTTTCCAACCCAAAGGGAAATCATGTATCCTCTGACGCTAATTCAATAAACGAAAAAATTTTAACGGGATGTAGAAGACTACATTTTTAGGCGTAATAAAGTTGCTGTGGCATACTTTAAATTTTATCAGAGCAAAGATTGCTAACAGTGTGAATAATGCACCTCATTTGTGATTTTTTTGATCAACGATCTTGATGCCAAAACCCATTAGCCTCATATATTTCCCAATTTCCATTGAATAAAATGCTGAAAAGTGATATAAAAATATTTCATTGAAAAATCAGACATAATTAAAGAGAATTGCGTCCCGGGGCTGTGGCTGCAAGAAAAATCATGGTCCGGTACCGAAAACCGACGGCAGGGGAAAAAACCCATACTTTAAGTACTGGGGAAAGAGGACGGGGACAGGGCGCCCCCCCCCGAAACCCCGGAAGACGTTCAATCCAACCGATCTCCCCCCCGGCCTTCCCCCTGGCCCAGAGCTAAAACGAGCCCCTTCGTAACGGAAAATGGTATAAAACTTTTGAACAATTATTTAGTCTCCCAGACAAAATGCTTTTTCCCTTACATTAAGTGATAACGAAGTAGAATTTAGAATATTTCCCACTAAAACGAGCCAAAAAAAAACATTTTCCAAAAATTTTGAGTCCCATCTAGCGGAAACAAACCCTGAACATTTCATAGTCAAAAATTTTATACGGGGAAAATCAAGTTTTGATTCCCATCATCTTGAAAGTTTATCAGAGAGCTGCCAACACGTTCCGAATTAAAAATTTTTCCCAAAAAAACACAATTATCAGGAAATGAATCATTTTTTTCATGAAAAAAAAGTGAATTCATTTTATATACTGGGTTCCTGCGAAAAAAAACATCTGTGAGATGAAAAAGTGTGAAATATAACTCATTATAATTTTGTTAATAATAATGTACCCCGAGAAAAGGGGAGGTGGGGGCCTTGTTATTCACACCCAATCAGTCTAGGTAACACAGCGAACTCTCTGTTCTTTCGGGGTTTTCGTTTTGCAGCGGAATTTCTGATCGGCGTGGGAAGACCAACACTAGCGAGAGGATTTTTCAATTTTCTGTATGATCTATTAATAAATGCAATCGGAAAAACCACATAACGGGTGACCAAAACATAAATTTCTTACAAAAAAATAGAAAAAAACCCTGTTTATTACTAGCCTGGTTCACAGTTTTTTTTTATTTACTGCAGTATAACAGGACACACGCCCGCACGGTGTTTTAGTCCCCTTGCTAGCCATATTTGGGCAAATAATTTAAAGGGAAAAATATAAAAAAAGGTATTGTTTTTCCCAAAAACAGCGACCATTTTCCATCTTTGTAATGCTTCTGTAAAAAAATCAGTTAAGGAAACATTATAGACATTTCCTTTACAGGTACCCAAAATTTAAAGATTTATCGGGGGAATTTAATAATTTGGAAAGGAAACGATTTACAAACCCCTCCTTCCCTTTATGTAATATTTGCACAATCTGGAGCGTTTTCTTTTTTTAATACAGCAAAATGTAAATTTATTTAATAAAATACTCAGTGTTGAATTTTTATTGGGTTTTTAATGGCTCTTGGTCGTAAAGATTCTTAA
>NC_051395.1:38071413-38076413 GCF_015228065.2 Penaeus monodon | reverse complement strand
ACACACACAACACACACACCCCCCACAACCCACACACACACACCACATATATATATTAATATATTTTATATATATAATATTAATATATTATATATATATGTGTGGTTGTGTGTGTTTTGTGGTTGGTTGTGTGTGTGTGTATATTTATAAGTGTATAGGGAAATTTATATATATAATTTTTAAAATTATAAAATTATATAATAATATATTATATATAATATATATAATATGAGTTATATAATATTCATTTATATTTCATATATATAAAATATAATTATTATATATATATAATATATATATATAACATAATACATATGTATAAATATTATATATGTATATCATATAAAATATATATAGATAATACACTATATATAGTAATACATATGTTTTTAAGATGAATATATATATATAAAATTATATATATATATATATTATATTATATTTTTTTTTTTTTTTTTTTTTTTTAACACCCTTTCTTTCCACTGCAGGACATAGGCCTCTCTAAATTTCACTACGAGAGGTTATATATGGCAGTGCCACCCTTGCCTATGGATCCCCTTTCCCTAATCAACCGGGGGTTTTGGCCACGGGGGTGGCTTCCCCTCGACACTTGCGTTTGTTCTCAAGGCGATAGTCGTTTTCAGGGGGACAATCGGTGAAATCCTTCCCAAGGGAACAAACCGCCCGGGCCGGGGACTCGAACCCTCGAACTAGAGTGCCGGGCCCTGACAATCTTGAGTCCCTGCTCTAACCGCTCGGCCACCACGGCCTCATAAAATATATATTTATATATATATATATATAATATATAAATTTTATATATATAATATATATAATATATATATGACTGCCTTTTTGGTCCAGTGGTTAGAGACCGGGCTCCGATCCTCATGGTCCGAGTTCAATTCCTTGCCGCGACAGTCGTAAAAAAGGCCTCCGCTCCGACTGGGCCAGCCCCATTTTCGGCGAGAAAAAAGCTTTACGCCCTGAGAAATCAAGCAGGTGTCGTAGGGGGAAATCGCCGCCGGGGAATGCGTTTTGGGTTTATTGAGAGGGCCTATGTCCGAGTGGAAGGAATGGGGTCTTAAAAAAAAAAAAAAAATATTTTTATATACATTTATGTGTTTATATATTATATATATAATATATATATATATATATATATATATATATAATATTATAATATATATTTTATTTTATACAGGATATTAATTTTTGGTGTTTGTGTTAAAAAATATATGTATTTTTTATATATATATATAATATATATAATATTATATATATATATATATATATATATATATATGTATATATTTTTATAATTTTAATATAAATATAAAATATATATATTATATATATATATATTATATATATATGTGTGTGTGTGTTGTGGTGTGTGTGGTGTGTGTGTGTGTGTGTGTGTGGTGTTGTGTGTGTGGTGCGGCGTGTGTGTGTGTGTGTGTGTGTGCATGCATGGGTTTTTTCATATATATATACATAATTGTATATGTTATATTATATATATATATATATATATATATAATATATTATATATATAATATATTTTGACTTTTGTGTGGCATCTGGCTGGATCGAATTAGCTTGAATGTTTGTCGGTCCTCTGGCTCGGGGGGATGGGGTAGCCGAATAGCCCCCCCTGTTTTTTGTGGACATGTAACTGAAATATCGATCAGCTCAAGGGAAAATTTGGTGAATGCCCAAGAGCAAGACAGAACTTCATCCCAGGAGACATTTGAACCACAGATGCTTGATATGTATTTTTCCCCGGTCCCGGGGACTAGGGCACTGCTTACAGAGGTCAAAAGCCATTTCCTAAAAAATTCTCGACCTGCCTCAAATGCTAAGAAGCTGAACTCAAGCCCTCGCAGATGATTGCATTTCAATCAGCAAGGGGCCAGATCATTCGAAGGGTGGGGTGTGGGATTGTTGGGGCTGATATTTAGAGCATTTGTCCCGGGAATTTAAACCCTAAATGCAGGTGTGTCGAGATTTTCTGCTGGCCCACCCATCAGCAGGGACCCCCCCCCCGAGAAGTAAAGGAGTTGTTCCAATCTGAAGAGGGGCAAAGCGGGGATCGCAGCTCCCAGCTAACTGATAAAGGCGGGCAGGGGCTTGCATGCTGCCTGTCTCCATCTGGCAGACGGGGTACCTTTTCCCCTGCCCTCTAAGGGTGGGGTCCCCCTCTGGAAGGGAAAGGTGATGGGTAGGATGCAGATCACCGATGCATGACACTGCTAGATAAAGGAAAGGGTTTTCTCATAACCCTTCTAAGAATATCAGAGACCACTGCTAAGAAAACGGGGCCCAGGAATTGGTTTCCTCCGGGAAAAATCCACAATAGACCATTGTGGTGCTGGGACAGGCTGCTTGCAGCTTACTTTTGACTCAAGAAGGCATTCGAATGGTGCATTGGAAAAACTTTGGGAGATCCTGAGATTAAAAGAATTTTCCAACAAGGTTATTGGTTTAATTGCAATTCTGTATAAAATTTCTGAAAGTGCTGTAAAGTGTAGTGGGGCCTGTCGAGTTTTCCCCGTTAGTTTAGGAGTGAGGTAGTCTGTTTCTTTTCCCAAAAATTTTTAACACTTTCATGGTACGGGAGAGCTACTGTCCAAAGCACTGTGGAAATCTGGGCAATTCAAAGTTACCGACCCGACTTTTTGGGGATGTTGCTATTCTGTCTATCTCTGGGAAAACCCTTTTGTGGCGCTTTAGCATTTAGCAATGTATCTAAACCCCCGGGGGGAGAGGTTTCCTGGGCCAAACCCAAAACCAGGACTTTGGGAGCCCTAGGAGATCGTGTTTAGTTGGTAGGCTTCCGTAGACTTAAAGTCACCCGGGCTTTAATACTTGGAGCATGTTCGTCTCTGGGCTGTACCAGGAAAATCGGCAAATGGATTGGTCTGGCAGCAGGGGTTAAAATCTCTTGAAAAGAGTATTTGGAGAGGGAAAGCACATGTCAGAAGGCCCAAAGAGTGCTGATACTACGGTTTTCGGTGGGGAAAAACCTGGACGCATCTTGTGCCTTAGAATTCGTATTGATGTTTTTTGTAAAAGGCCTTCCCCCGGTTTATGAATAAAGTTGGCGCGCCCATGTTCCAAAAGGGTTACACCATGGACTTGTACAGGCCCTGTTATTTGAAAAATCGTGCGTCAACTCAGGCTTTCGGCCACCAGGTTTTCCCCCCCCCCCCCCACAAACACAAAACACAACACACACACACACACACACACACACACAAACACACACACCACATACACACACACACACCCACAAACACACCACACACACACACAACACACACACAATTATATATATATACATAATATATATATATATATATATTATAATATTATATAATTATAAATATAATAATATATATATTATATAATATATATAATAATAAAAATATATATATTATATATATATCAATGTTATATTAATTATGTAAACACACACACAACACACAGACACCCACAATATAATTTATATATATATATAATATATAATATATAATATAATATATATATATAATAATATATATATTGAAATATTATGTGTGTGTGTTGCGTGTGGGGTGTGTGTGTGTGTGTGTTGGGTTGTGTGTGTGTGTGTGTGTGTGTGTGTTTGTTTTGTGGTGTGTGTGTGTGTTAAAATATGAATATAACTTTTGGTCACAAAACAAAATCTCCTTGCGAACATCCCAGAAATTTAGATCATGAAAGTGGAACAGGAAAAGTTAATTCAGCTGAACCATCACAGAGCTAAAACAAAAATCCAACAAAGCTGTCGACTAATGTGCCCGTTCAACTCTCACGAGGAACTAAAATTCCAAATGCTTTTCCTCTATGTATTTGGGGATGTTCTCTTCCCCCCCTTTCATCTTCTAAAACGATTTCGAGACAAGTTCAAACACTCAAAAAATTTCTCGTTTCAGTGCTCAAAGGAACTTTGAGAAAGTTGTATGAGGGGGATTTTAGTCAAGTTATTTTGGCTTGTTAATCCCAATCGGCCCCATAAAACCAAGCAGTCGACTCCCCGGACCCGTAAGGGTTTTTGCGTCGGGAAACGGGTCTTTTGTTTGGTATATTTTCTATGTAGCTTTAGGGGGGGACGAAGGGCGGCTCGCAGCTCCGTGACATCATAACAAGTCGGGTTAAACCTTTTTCTTAGTCGCCGGGAAACACCAAAGGGGCCGGGGGTGCGAAGGGGGTCAGCTTATAGTAGGAATCCCCCGCATTCTGGACGATGTATATCAAAAGGGGAAATTCTGAGAATGGTTCCAATCTTTTAAAGGTAGAAACGTAAATAGACATGCGTGCCCAAACTGATGGTTTAAAAATCTATATCAAAAATTTTTAAATACTGATCTTTCTCTATCTTTTCTATGTTTATAATAATATATATATAATATAATATATATATATATAAATAATATATATAATGTATAATTAAAACATAACTATCTATCTTCTATCTATCATCTATCTATCTATCTATCTATCTATCTAACATACTTCTATCTATTATCTATTATCTATATAATATTATATTATATATATATATATATATATATATATATATAATTATATATTCTCCTCTTTAAAATATATAATTTCTCTCTCTTCACACACACCACACACAAACATACACAGCACACACACAACACAAAAAAAAGACAACAATTATCTATGTATATACAATATATAACATCACACACACAATTTATATATACATATAGAGAAGAAATGCGCGCGTTTGCCCCGGCGTGGTGTGTGTATCTGTGTGTCTGTTTGCGGCAAAAAACAACGTAAATGTCTATGCTATGTTTTCGCTTTGTAAGTGTGTCATGAGCGTTTTTACACGAGAAAGCAATTTTATCTTTAGCTCCCCTTCCCCTCCGGGCCCCTTGCATTTTATCGGGCCCCAGTTTCCGGGGGCTGCCCCGGGGACTGTCCCTCCCCCCTACTCGTCGTTT
>NC_051395.1:38061413-38063913 GCF_015228065.2 Penaeus monodon | reverse complement strand
ATCTATCTCTCTCTCTTTCCTCTCTCTCTCTCTCTCTCTCTCTCTCGCTCTCTCTCTCTCTCTCTCTATATATTATATATATATATATATATATACATATATAATATATACTATATAATCTATCTAGCTATGACCATTTATCTATCTATATATCCATCTATTATTCATTCTTATCTTCAATGTATATGTAGGCATGTATGTATATATTGCAGCAATGGTCCAGTGGTTAAAGCACTGGACTCGAGTGTCTCGTGTTCCCAAGTTTTTAATTTCCCGCAGCGCTAATCGCAAACGGCCTGCTGATTCCAACTGTGGATCGAGCCCCAACTACAGCGTGTGAAAAAGAGTCACATGCAATAATGAATTTATAGAGGCCTAAGGTTTTATAATGGAATAAAGGGCTGTTGAAGGATATTATATAGATATAGATTTATATGCACACACACACAAAATGGTATATATATAAATATATATATATATCATATATATATATAATTATATCTATATATATATTATATATATATATATATATATGTATATATGTACACACACCACACACACACACAACACACACACACATATGTTATAGATATAGATATATCTATATATATATTTATATATATATATATATATATATATATATATATATATAGATAGATAGATAGTAGATAGATAGATAGATAGATAGAATAGATAGATAGATAGATAGATCGATAGATGCATATATGTATATAACATATTATCTTGTTGTGTGTGTGTGTTTGGGTGTGTGTGTGTGTGTGTGTGTGTGTGTGTGTCTCGTGTGTCTGTGTGCATGTCTGTCCTGTGTGCGGTGTGGGAGGGATACACCAATGGAAAACTGAGGACAACGGTAGTTGTTGCATTGAAATGGCATTGTAGTGAATGAGTTAGTAAGAGTACTGTAACATTTGTCATCTGTTTACGTAAACATATGTGAACTCTGGACGTAAAATGCACATATTTTGCTGTCGTGACAGGGAGCAGGAGAGGGCGAGAGCCATTTAGGTGATAATTTGTTTTGGAAGTCGAACGGATTAGGGGAGAGGGGACAGTCTCCGGGGCACGCCAGGAAACTGGGACCTGATGAAAAAATGCGAGGGCTCTGGGAGGGCAAGGAGAAGCAATGATGAAAATCTGCTTTCTGTGTTTAAAATCGCTCATTGCACACACTTACAACGACAGAAAACATAGCATAGCCCTTCACGTGTGTTTTGCACGCCAAACAAGACACACAGATACACACACACGCGCGCGCAAGGCGCGAGCATATATCTATCTTATATGATATATAAATCTGTGTGTGTGTATGTATATATATGATATATACATAATAGATATGTGTGTCTTTTGTATTGTGTGTGTGTGTGTGCGTGGTATGTTTGTGGGTGTGTGTGATTGTGAGAGAGAGAGAAATATATATATTATAGAGAGAGAGACATATCATATATATATAATATATATATATATTATATATATTATATATATTATATATATATATATGATAGATAGATAGCTAGATAGATAGATAGATAGATATGATAATAGATCGATAGATAGATAGATAGATAGATAGAATAGATAGATAGATAGTATGTTATATATATACTATATATATAATATTAATATATATATATATATATATATATTATATATATATATATATATATAAAACATAGAGAGAGATAGAGCAAGATGCAGTATTTATAAATATTGATATAGATATGTCTTTACACATCAGTTTAGGAACGCATGTCTATTTACGCCCACCATTAAAGATTGGAACATTTAGGAGAGTCCATTTTGATATACAACTGTCCATGAATGCAGGGGATTCCTCTATAAGCTGAGGCCCATTCGCATGGCCCCGGGACCCTTGGTTGTCTTCCCGGCGGACTAAGCATAAAGATTTAACCGCGACTTGTTATGATGTCACAGAGCTGCGAGCCGCCCTGTGCCCTCCTGAAGTACAGAGAAAATGATACACAGAACAAGAAGACCGGTTTACACGACTGCAAAAAACCTTACAGGTCAGGGATTTGTGCGACTGCTTGGCTTATAGCCGAGTTGGGATAACAAAGCCTAATATACTTGGAATTAACAAGGGCCCTCACCTCAATGCAAACTTTCTCAAAGTTCCTTTGAGCACTGAAACGAGAAATATTTGAGGTTAGAACTTGTCTCGATTCGTTTTAGGAAGGCTGAAAGTGCGAGGAAGAGAACATCTCCTAAGTTACGATAGAGGAGAAGCATTGGAATTTTCGTTCCTCGTGAGAGTTGAACGTGTGCACATAGTCGACAGTTGTATGGATGTTTGTGTTTGAGCTCTGTGAGGTTCAGCCTGAATTTAACTTCTCCTGTTCTCATTTCAGATCTAATGCTGGCATTTCGTAAGGGATATTTGTTTAGTGACAAAAGTTCTATTCTATATTTGTAACACACACACACACAACACAAACAAACACACACACACACACACACA
>NC_051395.1:38043913-38053913 GCF_015228065.2 Penaeus monodon | reverse complement strand
TAGAGAATATATAGTATATATATATATATATATATATAATATTATAGATATATAGTATAGTATATATCTAGCATATATATAAATTAATTATAATATATATATATAATATATATATATATATATCTATATGGTGTGTGTGTGTGTTGTGTGTGGTGTGTGTGTGTGTAGTGTGTGTGTGGGTGTGAACATATATATATTATATATATATATATATATAATATATATATATAGATGAATATATTATAGTAATATGTAGGTATATGTATTAGATATGATATAGATATATATATAGTATATAGATATGTAGTATGTATGTATGTATATGCATATATCTGCATACACACACACACACACACAGACCACACACACACACACAAAACACAAACCAAACACACACACACACACACACAACACACACCACACACAAACACACACCACACACACACACCACACACACACACACACTTACATACTATATAGATATATGATATAATATATATAGAATATAGATACTATAGATATATTAGATATCCTCTGTCTCCCTGTCGCTCTCTCTCTCTCTCTCTCTCTATCTCACTACAATATCATACATATATATATATATAAAACTATATATATATATATATCTATATATATATACATATATATATATATATATATACATACACACACACACACACACACACACACACACACCACACACACACAACACACACAACACACACACACACACACACAAACACACACAAACACACACACACGCACGCACACACACATTATATATATATATTAATAGCTGTTAGGACATAATAAATTCAAATGAAATAAAATGGGGGAGATGGACAATAGATGAGACAACCACAGAAAATATTCAGACCCCAAAATTCCAGAAAACAAGATGATAAAAATAAAACCATGGAATGTAAAAGTAAATTTATATGAAGATAATGAGTTAAAACAGTTAAAAATCAAAAGCCACTAATTAGAATAAAGGATAAAAAATTATTACTCAAATTAGAATAAAACAGATAAATAATAAAACTAATAAAAAAACATATTAAATTCAAAAACTGTTAATTCGGATTTAAAACAAAAAACAGACAAATTTAAAATCACAAGTAAAAGGAACATGGCAGGATTTACTATATACGTCAATTATACAAACACAAATCAATAAAATATATACTTTATAGCAAATGAGATAGTCACACTTCTATGTCGCGAAACAAAATGTTTCTAAAGGTTGATTTTAAACTGAGCACTGTTTGTTTTTACGGTATTGCAATGTCGCTCCTCTGTACCTGATTGCGATTTGGTCTATAGTAATATTTAAATGCAATCTAGATGGCTGTTCAGTGATTTATATAAGAAACAAGCTGAAAGAGCTCGTTATTATGACATCTTAATTTAGAAACTTTAAGTAACTGAACGTATTGCCGGCTCATAAATTAATTAATTCTCAACATTGTTTCTTGTAGAGCACGAAAGATTTTGAGACCTCATTTCTGTATCCTCCCCAATGCGGCAATAGGGAAATGGAGGAATATGTGAGCGCCTAATAGGCTGGCATCAAAGATGTCGTCAGGAGAATCACGAATGAGGTGCATTATTCACATGCTTAGCAAGCTTGCTCCTGATGAAATTAATTGTTAGCTGCCACAGCAACGGCCTTTATGTTTGCACGACAAAAATGTAGTATTTATTACATCCTGTTAAAAATTTACGTTTATCTGAAATTAGTGTCAGAGGATTTCATTGTTTTTGGGATGGTTTTCCCTTCCAAAATTTTTTTGGGCGGGGTTTTTTGGAATATGACATAATGAGATTTTTTGATGTTAAGAATCAGTGTACGACCAAGTAGCCAGATTAGAAAACAATATAATTCAAAACTGAGAATTTATTAAATCAATTACCTTTTGCTGCCTATTCAAAAGTAACTGCATCCAGATGTGCAAATCATTGGACATATAGAGAAGAGCAGGGGCTGTTGTAAATCGTCATTCCATTCCAAATTAGTAATTCCCCGAGAATCTGTCCATTATTGTCTCACTGTAAAACGTGAAATGTCTATAATGTTTTCCCTTAAAGAAGTGTTTACAGAAGCATTACGAAATGGAAAATGGTCGCCGGTTATGTTGGAACAACAATACCGTTTGGTTAATATTATTCCTTAATTATTTACCAAATATGGTCTAGCAAGATGACTAAAACACCCGTTGCAGCGCGTGTCCTCGTTATACTGACAGTAAATAAAAACAAACTGTGAACACAGGGCTAGTATATCAGAACAGGGTTTATATTCTATCTTTTTGTACGAAATCTATGCTGGGGTCACCCGTTATGTGGTTTTCCGATTGCATATTACTTAAGAGATCATACATGTAATTGAAAGAATTCCTCGTCGCTAGTGTGTGCTCTTTCCCACGCCGATTCAGAAAAGTTCCCGCTGCAAGACGAAAACCTCGTACGACAGGAGATCGCTGTGTGACATAGACTGATGCTGGCTGGAATATACAACGGCCAACCTCCCTCTATCTCGGGATACATTATTAGTTAACAAAATTATAATGAGGTTATATTACACAGCTTTTCATCTCACACCGATAGCTGGTTTCGCCAGGAACCAGTATAAAAAGTGAATTCACTTTCTTTCATGAAAAAATGTGAGTCATTGAATGATAAATTAGTGATTTTGTGGAAAAATAATTTTGAAATTCAGGAACAGTGTTGGCAAGCTCTCTGAGTAATATCTCAAGATGATGGTAATTCATAAAATTGATTCCACATGTTAAAAATTGTGAACATGAATGTTCCAGGATTCGTTTCCGCTAGATGGGACTCAAATTTCTGGGGAAAAACTGTTTTTTTTTGTGTCAGTTTATGTGTGGAAATATTCATAAATCAGTACTTCGTATCACTTAGATGTAAGGGAAGAGTCAGTTTCAGTACTTGGTGAGCTAAATAGATGTCAACAGTTTTATACCACTTTCCGTACGAAGGGACTTCGTTTTACGTCCTGGGCCAGGGGAGAAGGCCGGCGAGGAGATCGGTTGAGATTGACAGGTCTTTCCGAGTGCGTGGGGCTGCGTCCCATGTTCCTGCGTCTAAGTTCCCAGTACGTCCAACTGAAGTATGGGATTTTTCCCTGACGTCGTAGTTTCGGTACTCGGACACATGATTTTTTCCTTGGCAGCCACAGTCCCGGGACGCAAAGTTCTCATTAATATATGTCTGTACTTTTCAATGAAAATATGGTTAGTATCACGGCAGCGATCTTATATCAATGGAAATTGAGGAATATATGAGGCGCATAAATTAGGTTGCATCAAAGATCGTTGCTCAAGGAATCACGATGAGGTGCATTAATTCACACTGCTTAGCAATCTTTGCTCTGATGAAATTAATGTGACTGCCACAGCAACTGTTATTACGCGACTAAAAATGTAGTCTTCTTACATCCTGTTAAAATTTTACTGTTTATCTGAATTAGCGTCAGAGGATACATGAGTTTCTCATTGGTTGGATACTACTATAATGAATTTTTTCATGTTAAGAATCAGTTACGACTAGTTATCCGATCTTTTCCTAGATGACGTTTTCCCAATGCAACAGGGCAGACGTTCACTCAAGATTTGCTTTTTTCATGGTCTTTTCTTGATTTTCATTTTAGTGTTCGCTGACACCACAAACAATGCCTTATTCCTTTGATCATCGAGGTTGTTAAGTCTGCGCGATGTTTCTTCGATGGACTGCATTAACTGGTACCTCGCCTTCTGTGGCAGAAGTGGTGGTGCGAAGGGCAGTGATTTCCTCTCACCACGCAACAGCTCGGCTGGACCTCTGCAACTCCTTCGTGAGAACCAAGGCTCAGGATGTACCGGCCATCTTCTAGGTGTCCTTTATGATGAAAACAAGTTTTCAAGAAGCACCATTGCACCTTGATGCGGGTTGTACCACTGAACACCGAAGTTCGAACAATTCATCGGGATTCATAAGAGGGAGAGGCAAGTAGACTGTTTGCCTCGATGCCAACGTAAGTGTTGTCGGTAGTCAGAACAAAACCGAGCAGGTATGTAGCATGGCCAGAGCTGTGGGGGGTCCCGCTTGCTTTTCTTGATGGTTGTGCAAAATCGACTTTATACACGACGTATTTGAGAATATATGGCTTTTCGGATACTACGGCATAATGAATGTTTTATACATATATTTACATATATATATATATATATATATATATATATAGATATATATATATATAATGTGTGTGTGTGTGTTATATATTATATGATATATAGAATATAAGATATATATGAATATGTATAAATCTATATATACAAATATAGGTAAATATAGATATATAGTGCGATATAGAGATATAATAGAGAAGAGAGATAGAATATTAAAGATAGATTATAAAAATATAATATATGATATATAATATATTATATATGATATATATATATATATACTAATCTATATAGTTATATTACATATACATATATATAAACATGTATATATATAAAAGTTTATATATATATATATAAGATATATATATAATATATATATATATATATATATATGTGTGGTGTGTGTGTGTGTGTATGTGTATGTGTGTGTGTGTGTGGTGTGGGTGTGTGTGTGTGAGTTGTCTTGTGTGTGTGTGTGTGTGTGTGTGTGTGGGCTGTGTGTGTGCTGTGTGTGTGTGTGTGGTTGTGGTGTGGGTGTGTAGGGGAGCCCGTGTGTGTGTGTGTGTGTGTGTATGTTTATATATATCGTATATATATATATATATTATATATATATATGTGGTGTGTGTGTGTATATATATATGATATATAGAAGCTAATATAGTAGATGATAGGGAGTACTATATATATACATAAGTATATGTCAATATATATATATATGATATGAATATATATAGACGATATAAGAGATATATATATATATATATATAGAGATATAATATATATATATAGATATATATAATATATATATAGATATATATAACATGTAAGATATATAATATAACATAGATATATATATATATATTATATATATATATATATATGTTATACATCCACTATATATATATATGTGTGTTGTTGTGGTGTGTGTATGTGTATGTGTGTGTGTGTGTGTGTGGCGTTGTTGTGTGTCGAGTGTGTGTGTTGTGTGTGGTGTGTGTGTGTGTGTGTGTGTGTGTGTGTGTAGTGTATGTGTGGGTGCTGTGGCAGTGCGTATGTGATTATATTTATAGTAGATAAGCACAGACATACGTTGTATATATATGTATATATATACACACATATATAAATATATGTGTATATATATCCATACACATGTACACACAGACACACACACACACAATATTTATAAAAACAAAAAAAAAAATATATAATTATATATACACTATATATATTATATTATTATTTTATATATATATACTATATATATATATATATACACAACATTCAAGAAAAACATATATACATATATATGTGTATGTCTGTGTTGTGTATGTGTATGTATGTATATATGTACACATACGCATATACATGTGTGTGCGGTATATATATACAACTATATAATATAGAGATTAATAGATATAGAGACAGAGATATAGAAGAGAGATAGATAAACATATATAGAGACATATAGCCAGATACGACATAACAGTATATATATAGATATATAGAGATATATATAGATAGATATATAGATTATATAGATACATATAGCGACTTAGACAGCATTACATACGATACTACTACATATATATAGATATATAAGTATATTATATAATATATATATATAGATATATATATATTATAATATATATATAGATATACAATATAGGGGACATAGATATAAACAATATATAGATATATAATATATATATGATATATATATATATATATATATATATATATATATATATATATATATATATTATATAGTCATATATATATATAAAACCACACACACCTATATGGTGAGTCCTATAAACGAATCGTATTCAGTTTGGTTGAATAGAATGTCTCATGTATACATAAATGTACAGTATGCCCCTGGAATAGATGTATGTTGAAATGCATATTTGGGTTGTCTTTGTACTGTCTCATATACCTTCAACCTCGGAAAAATTTTACCATGACGGTACCGTTTATTTAATAGCATTACTACTACACAGCTCAACACAAACGAAATGAATTTTATTCTGCAGACTTTGACACCCATTATTCGGACACGGACATGTCATAATCAGAGAAATATTTACTGCTGTAAATTTCCTTGTTCGGATGAAACAATGTCGTTCATAAGCATGGGGCAGCCCAATTGAACCACCATTGGGCCCTAAGTGATTTTACAAGCATTCCCAGAGGCAATACAGGCGCCCAAGTCTCCCGAGCGAGGCGCCCCCGTGCGTCCAATAACCGATCAGTTAAACCCAATACTTTTTCCGTCCATAGCAGGCATGGCCAGCTCCGCTCTTTCGCCTTATTGGACGTAGTTGATCTAAGCCCCATTACGTGGGCCCTAATGAGCTCCTAAATTATTTTGACAAGAAGCAGAAATAGGCTCTCTTGCTGAGTTACAAGGCTGATAAACCGCTGCCGCGAGCCACCCCAGGCCAGCGCGCCCGGCGCCCCTTTCCGTCTAATGGTCGTCTCATACAGTAAAAGTTGTCATGAAAGCCCTCCCTCGCCTACTATTTTGCATGCTCCTAAGGACTTTGGCTGCACAGGGGGTACAAAGGCTTAAAGATGATAAAAGATAATAGATTAAAATACATTATATATGTTATGTGTATGATGTAGTACGTGATGTCTATATAAAGTATATATATATATAGATATATAAATATTTTTTTTTTATATTATATATATATATATATATTAAATATATAATATATATACTATATACATATAATATATAATGTAGATATAATTATATATATATATATATATATATAATATATATATATATGTATATCATTATATGACAAGATTGTTAGATAATGAAGATATGTAGATAGACAGACAGAGAGATGGTGTGTGGTGTGCTTTGTATATATATATATATATATATAGATATTATATATATATATATATATATTATATATATATAATATATGTATATATATATCACATATAATATATATATACATATATAATGATATATACATATATATATACTATATACTATATATATTGTTATATATAAATTTATATAGATAGATATAAACATTATATATAAAACATAAACTTATATAATATATATATATATATTATATTATATATCTATATATATATATATATATATCTCTATAGTATATAACATACTATATATATAGAGAGAAAGACATTCAGAAAGAGAGGGGGGGAGGTGTGAGTGAGTGAATGAGTGAGTGAGTGAGTAAGAGACAAACAGACAGACAGAGACGATGAGAGACAGAGAAAAAGAGAGTGTGAGGAGAAAGTAAAAAAAAAAACGTAAATAGGGCGGAGAAATGTCATAGTGCTTTCCGGTGAACACGCGTCTCAAGTCAATCTTGAGTTGCATCTCATTTCTCAGTCAGTAGGTCTTTCTCCGAGCAAATCTCCTACGAAAGAAAGGAAGGCTTTCCGTCGGAACACGCGGACGGAAAATTCAATGTCAATCGAAGGGAAATGCATGGGAGGGACGGAGCCGGAGGGATGGAGCCGGAGGGACGGAGCCGGAGGAACGGAGCCGGAGGGACGGAGCCGGAGGGACGGAGCCGGAGGGACGGAGCCGGAGGGACGGAGCCGGAGGCAGCGCCCGGTCGGTCTCGCCGGCGGAAAGAGACGAGATGAAAGTTCGCAGGGGGCGCTGGGGGGGGGGGGGGACACCAGTTGAGAGTTACCAGGGTACTACACACACACACACACACACGCGTATATTACATACATGTATATATTACACAATATATGTATATGTACATAATATATCTCGTATGGATACCACATATAAATAGATATATGATACATCGATAGATAATATATAGATGCCACAACCACGCCACACACACACACACAGACACACACACACAACGCCACACACACACACACACACACCACACACACACACACACACACACACACACACACCCCATTTTTATAAATATATATATTTTTATATATATAATATATAATATATATATATTTATATTATTTAAAAACCGAATCAATAATCAACAAAACCACACCCAACATTATTACTAAAACCAAAACACACAACAAAAATAAAAAAAAATATTAAAAAAAATTAATTATAAAAAAAAAAAAAAAAATATATATAAAAAATTATAAATTTTTTTTATTATTATTAAAATATTTTATCTTAATTTTATTTTGGGTTTTTTTTTTTTTTGTTTTATTTTTTTTGTTTTTTCTTTTTTTTTTTTTTTTATTTTTTTTTTGTTTCTTTTGTTTTTATTTAAAAAATTTTAAAATTTAAATTTTTTTTTTTATATTTATTTTTTTATACTTTTTTTTTTTTATAATTTTATATATATATATTATAATATATATATATATATTTATATAATTTTTTTTATATTTAAAATTTAAAGGTTTTTTTAATAATATTATAATATATATATTTAATATTATATATATTATATATATATATAATAATTCACAATGTATGTGTTTTTGTTTTTTTTTTTTTTTTTTATTTTTTTTATTTTATTTATTATTTATATATATATATATATATATATAAAATATATTATATATATAAATATTATTTTTTTTTTTTTTTTTTTTTTTTTTTTAAAAATTTATTAATTATTTTAAATTTTATTTATTTTTTTTTTTATGTTGGGTGTGTGTGTGTGTGTGTGTGGGGTGTGTGTGTGTGTTGTGTGTGTGTGGGTACATATTGTTTATATATTTTAGAACAAAAATTATATATATTTATTTATTTTATTTATTATTTAAAATATTTTATTTATATATATTTATGGATCAATATTTTATTTTTTGGTTTAAATTTTTTTTAAATTTTTTTTTATAATTATTTTTTAAAATATTTTTATTTCACCCCCCCCCCACACCCCCCACACCACCTTTTTATTTAAAAAATATTATATATTTTTAAATTTATATAATTAATTTGTCCCCAAAAACAAACCACACCCCCCCACCCCCAAAAACCCCCCCACCCCCACACCCCCAACCCCAAAACCACAAACAAAAAAAAATATTTTTATTTTATTTTAAATAATTATTTTTTTTTTTTTTTTTTTTTTATCTTTTTTTTTATTTTTTATTTTATCTTTTTTTCTTTTTTTTTTTTTTTTTTTTTTTTTTTTTTTTTTTTTTTTTTTTTTTTTTTTTTTGTGTGGGTGGGTTTTTGTGGTGGTGTGGTGTGTTTGGGTGTGTGTGTGTGGGTGTGTGTGGGTGTTGTGTGTGTGTGGTGTGTGTGTGTTGTGTGTGGTGTGTGGTGTGTGCCCTTTTGTACGGTACGTCTACTGTAACAAAAAGGTATTGGAAAAAAAAAAAACGGGATGCTAACTTTAGCAAAATCCCTAGGGGGCCATTATAAAAAAAAGTAGGCCCTTTAATTAAAAAATTGTTAAAATTATCAAAGTTAACAATAATTCAAAGAAATTTATGAAACTGAAAAGCTAATTTCAACTGGTAATCATTTGATATATTAGCTTCTCCCAAAAAATCTGTTCTGCAGTGACAAACGAAAAAAAAAAAAAGTGGGGGGCACGGGGGAAAAGGGGAAAAGGCATGAACCACCATATAAATTTCAACAAACATGAATGAAGTTTTTAGTCTTAATAATTTTAGAGCCTACTGTTTTGTCTCAAAAAAATATGAAACCTTTTGGGTGATATCGTTTTTTATTGTCTTTTGGCGTTGCTTGTTAATATGAGCATAAAAGGGCATTTGTAATCAGTTAGTATCTGCTTGTGCCATAACGGCTAATATCTAGTTTTTGTGAAAGAATATAACTGTTTTTT
>NC_051395.1:38041857-38043813 GCF_015228065.2 Penaeus monodon | reverse complement strand
TTAGTATTATAATTTTATTATTATTATTATTATTATTATATTATTATTATTATTATATTATTATATTTTATATTATCATGTATATTATTTATTATTGTTTATCTTATTTATTTTTATTATTATATTGTAATATATTATTATTATATTATTATTATTCATATCATTATCATTATCGTTATTAGATAATAATAATAATAATAATAATTATTATTATTATTATTATTATCATTATTATTGTTACTATTATTATTATTATATTATTATTATTATTATTATCATTATTATTACTATTGTCATTATTACTATTGTCATTATTACTATTGTCATCATTATCATTACTCATAATAATAATAATAATAATAATAATAATAATAATAATAATAATAATAGTAATAATAATAATTATTATTATAATAATAATGATAATAATAATAATAATAATTAATAATAATAATAATAATAATAGTAATAATAATGATAATAATAATAATAATAATAATAATATATATATATATATATTATATATATATATATATAATATATATATATATATATATATATACATATATATATAAATATATATATGTTATTATTATTATTATTATCATTATTATTATTATTATTATTATTATTATCATTATTACTATTATAGTTATGATAATGATGACAATAGTAATAATGACAATAGTAATAATGACAATAGTAATAATAATAATAATAATAATAATAATAATAATAATAATAATAATAATAATAATAATAATAATAATAATAATAGTAACAATAATAATAATAAAAATAAAAAATAATAGTAATAAAAATAATAACAATAAAAAATAATAATAATAATAATAAAATTAATAATAAAAAACAATAAATAAAAATTAATAATAATAATAGTAATTTTTTAAAAAAGAAAAAGAAAAAGAAGAAGAGGGGGAGGAAAAAGGGAAGGAAAAGTACGAGAAGAATAAGAAAAATACTGATAACAACGAAAACAAAAACAAAAACCCTTAAAAAACTAAAAAACAAAAAACAACAACATCAATAATAATAATAAAAGATAATAAAAAATAGAAATATAATAATTTTTTTAAAAAAATATAATAAAAAATTAAATAAATTTAATACATTCCCCCCAGTAACGATGAAAATGGGAATAGAAAATTCTATATATTATATTTATTCAATGAAAATGATAGGGTTGAGAAAATTTACATACCCAAAATTATTTTTTCCCACTGTCACTATCATTTTTTGCTATTTTCATTATTTTACTATCATTTTTTGTTATTTTTACCATTTTCATTACATTTTTTTTTAATTTTTAAATTTACCCTTATCATCATTTCATTATTTTTACGTAATTGTTACGGGTTATCACTTTATCTGTTATAAATTATTATAATCAATTTTATCATCTTTGTTATCCATATCATAAATAAAATTTATTAAGGGTTTATTCTTGTTTTTATTTTTTGTTTTTATAAATTATCGTTATTATCATTACATTGTCTCACCCTTTCTTTCCAACTCATTAAAAAATCACCACCATCATTACTATCAAAAAAATTATTGATTTTAATTTTCACCTGTGACTGAAAATCAAAATCTGTAAAAATTTGATATCTTTTCCCAGAAAATTTACTACTTTAAATAGGATAATTTTTGCGATTATCACATTTTAAAATTCACAAAAAACGTTATCATACCTTTATGGGGGGGCCTCAAATTTTTTTCTGCTAATCCAAACCAAAAACTGATTGGCACTACCGTTATTTGGGGTTTTTTCTTTTTTATGAGGGTTATCATAAATTTTGTCACTGTGTTTTTTATCATTTTCGTCATCTAACAATCAAATTTTAAAGCTTAAATCATCCTCACCATATCAAAAATTTTCCTTATCATTGTTTTGATGCAGCGAAATCTTGGATTTTTTTTCCCTCGCTGTCGGGC
>NC_051395.1:38026857-38029357 GCF_015228065.2 Penaeus monodon | reverse complement strand
TATCCTTTTTAGATACTATGGTTACCAACAACAACGGCACCTTCCATACTAGTATCTACCGTAAACCAACATTCACTGGCCTCGGCCTACACTTCCTCAGTTTTACCCCATATATATACAAAATTAACAGTATAAAAACTCTGATCACTAGGGCCTACAATTTGTGTAGTAACTGGGCAGCCTTTCATCAAGAATTGTTATTTCTAAAAAACTTCTTTACAACAAATGGATACCCATTACAGTTGTTTGATAAAATAACAAAAACTTTTTTGCACAACAAATTCTCCAACCAGCAAACTGTCTGTACTGTCAAAAGAGACCATAAGTATGTTAAACTACCATATTTGGGTGATTTAAGCTATGAAATCAGGAAACAGTTAAAAACACTCTTAAGGTACGGTTAGACTGACCAACTATTTCGTTGGAATCCAACGATTATCAGTGACTTGGAACCCACCCGCCCATCCGTTTTGGTTTCACTACGAAAAGAATCACCAGCTCAGTCCACTGGATCGCAGCATCAAAACAAATCGTGTCCGCAGTCCCTCTTGTGGTAAGATGGATGTTTTACATTTCAAAGGACATTTTCTTGGCGTACTTTCTCTAAAAGAAAGGTAATTGCTTCCGAATTCCACATTCTTTACAGAAATATGACGAGAAGACGTTCTTCCTCTTCGAAAAATATGCGCGCTTGTTTATGTTCGTCCGTCAAATGAGGATACAAGATATAATGCATTGTTTTTAATTTATTTTTTAAAATAATAATTAATATAAGTATATATGATAATTTACAATTATAATTAATAACTGTAATTTATTTATACATATATTAATTATAATGCATAAATATATAATTAGACTAATGCCATGTATACTATAGACTCAACGAGTATGACTTTTCCACTGGAACATCGATGGATCGACGGGTTGCCCATCGCTTCGGACGAGTAGGCAAAAAACAGTGGAATGAACCAATCGGTGGGCAAAATCCACTCAAAATGATTAGATTTCATGAATCGATGGCCAGTGTAACCACACCTTTACGGAATAACTACCCCCAGATTAAGTTCACTTTTGTTTTCAGTAACACCAATACTATAGCAAAGTTCATGAAACAACCTATGAACTATAGTTCTGACTTATGTTCTAATGTGGTATATTTATTTACCTGTCCTAGCTGCCAAGCTAGGTACGTGGGGTCAACCTCACGATGGCTGCGACACCGCATCTACGAACATAAAGGAAAGTCCTTCAGAACTGGCCTCCCGCTGAGCAAACCATCCTTCTCGGCAATAAGAGAACATTCACTTGAACACTCACACCCTTTCTCGAACAAAGATTTCAATATTTTATCCTCTCATTCTTCCCGCCAGGACCTCATCACCTCTGAATCCCTCCTAATCAAAAAGATGAAGCCAGAACTAAACAACGTAACCACTGCAACTAGCTTGTTTACACATTAAACCACCCTTTACCACAAACAACCAATCTGGTCAGTTTTACATACTTTATCTCTTATTATGTTTTTCAGTTAGCATATATTTCTTGTACTATGTTCTCTGTTTATTATTTTGGTTTTACTTATTGTGTCTACCGTTTTATTTACGTATTTTGTTAAAATTCCAGAACCTCCCCTTGTTTATGTAAATCATCTAATGAATTATTATCTGGTTTCTGCTTTCAGCATTGAGAATGAAGGCTTGTGTGAACCTTCGAAACGTTTGCAAATAAAGATGAGATTCTTCACGGCCGTATTGATATACCTCTTTGTGCTTGCAATTCGACACCTGAGTGGCAAACCCATTACGGAGTATATATATATATATATATATATATAATATATATATATATATATATATAATATATATATCTGTATATATATATATATATATATATATATATATATATATATATATATATATATAATGTATTGGGTGGGTATTCATATATTTATATTTGAAAGACAAGTTATTCTCACCCATATATCGACAGATATGGATGTACAAGAAATAATGACAATGGTGATAAAAACTCTATTGGAAATCTATAAGGGGCAGAGGGAGGGTCGAGGCCGCAATCCGTCTCAGGGGCGCCCTCGGGGGGGGGGGGGTGATTTGGCGGCACCCTGCTCTTGTCTTGTTTCCTTCTTCCCTCTCAGAGAGACAGCATCAGTGTGTGCATGCACATTATATATATATATATATATATATATATATATATACATACATATATATATATATATATATATATATATATATATATATATATATATATATATATGTATATCTATATGTATATATATATATATATATATATATATATATATATATATATATATATATATATATATATATATATATAAAGATCGACTGGTAGGTAGATATATAGAAAGAAAGGAAAATAGATACATACATACATACATACATAGAAATATAGCTAGGCAGATAGATAAACAGATAGATAAATAAATGGATACACAGATAGACAAACAGATAGATGG
>NC_051395.1:38011966-38016757 GCF_015228065.2 Penaeus monodon | reverse complement strand
TATAACCCCTATTTGGTGATGGGAAGGCTATACGAAATTCACATGTCGACCACTGCTACAGTTCCACCCCCGAATGGCACAGACGCGGAGTGGAGGCTGAGCGGACCCCGTTTCTGTTTCGTTATTCCGTCTTCCATTAGTTGATATTACTGATTGATATTATCGGTCATTTTAATTTGGTATTATTGGACATTTTGTCTGATACTACAGCTTGATTTTGTCAGTTGTTTGAGTTTGATATCACAGTTTGATCCTATCAGGCATTTTATTTCCAGAGTATATTCTGATATAAGGTGTATATAGAATTAGTTTGACATTATGGTATGTGCTTGTCTTTATCCCCATATTTGCGTTCGGAGTCTATTAGATTATTTTTTAAAACCAGAAAAGGAATAACCTTTTACTAGTGAGTCTACAGGTGAGTTATTATTTATTTGGATGTTAGAAAGATACAGAAATATGAAGAGTAAAAGCATGTGTATAAAAAAAAAAAAAAAAAAAAAAAAAAAAAAAAATATATATATATATATATATATATATATATATATATATATATATATATATATATATATATATATATATATATATATATATATATGCGCTTGTTTTTCTCCTTATAATTTTCCCGCAAAAATAAAACTATGCGTTTAAGACATTCCATAGTGTCTATGGAAACAAAGGTTTTGTCCATTCCTTCTTCAGACAGACTCTGTCTGTTTCCTGCTTAAATTGCCATGGAACTTGATAAAACTAAGTTAACAAGAAAGTCAGTCTAAGTTGGAGTGATGGCGGGGAACCCGCTGTCACCCGCCCTAGTCAGCGCAAATTGTCGTGCTTAGTTCCAAAATAGAAAACTTTGTTGGAATTTGTTTCATGTTATATGTGAATACATTACCTTCAGTAAGGTGAATTTAATTTGTCGACTTTTCAAAATAACCACAAAACTTATTATTACGCATTACTGCTCAAGGTTTTCGGGATTCCTGCACGTCCAGGAAAAAGTCCTGTTAACCATGTTAATATCTCATACCATAAAATCACGTTAAAACTGTTAATACAAGTTGTAACGAGACAACAAAGTAACACCAATCTATTCTGTTGTATTCGTAGACATATCGTACACCTGACAAGCATTTCTTTTCTTCGTACACTGATAATTTATAATACACTCGATCTATCTGGAAGTCAGATGTGTGTGCATAAATCCTAGATCAGTTGACAGTGTTACATTTCCAGACGAGGCAGCGGTGTCTGAGGATTATTCATTCACGAGGAAAGCCACAGCGAGGGCCGCGCAGGGCTCGTGTACGATCAATCATCTAAGACACATGTTAAGTAAATAATGACGATCTCGGATACGTATCATATCGGAAGAAAAGTCATGCCCACTGCGAGCTTCAGGGAGGAAGGGAACAGGTTGCAAGGGAGCCGTTATTGTTCCTGGTGATCGCGTTTGCATTGGCTTGTGCTGTTGGATATAGATGAGAAATACTACCGGGGTTACACAAAAGCACACGCACACACTCATACACAGAATGAGAGAGAGAGAGAGAGAGAGAGAGAGAGAGAGAGAGAGAGAGAGAGAGAGAGAGAGAGAGAGAGAGAGAGAGAGAGGAGGGAGGGAGGTAGGGAGGAAAGAGAGAGAGAGAGAGAGAGAGAGAGAGAGAGAGAGAGAGAGAGAGAGAGAGAGAGAGAGAGAGAGAGAATAAAATAGGAAGTTTTTATATTTGAAGGGATACACTTGCATTACTGATTATATCATTATGCTTATATGATGTCTTCAGCTTCCATTCCACTGCTCATCGAAAGGCACTAAAATTGTCTTCCCCGAACGAATGAATGTAATCTTCCCTCGTCCTCCATTTATTTGTTTTCGATCATTTCAATCCAGCCAAAATATGTAGGATACTCTTCGACAATGTATTACTTTTTCAGTCTAAGTTTTGGAAAGACCTTCATATGATGTAAATTGTTTGTATGTTCTCTTTGGTGATGATCTTTCTTATGTGTGTGTGTGCGTGTGTGTGTGTGTGTGTGTGTGTGTGTGTGTGTGTGTGTGTGTGTGTGTGTGTGTGTGTGTGTGTGTGTGTGTGTGTGTGTGTGTGTGTGTGTGTGTGTGCCAAAGGCTTTATCCTATCCAATGAATGTCCCGTGGAAATGTTTTCTTTTTTTGATAACGTGAAAGTGATCTTACCCTCCTTCTAATCCACCAACATTATTCCTAACATAGTTTTCTGCTCGTTGCCAGCATTCCTAAAAAAAGGCTTGTAATATCTTTTCATGCGTCAAATCCACTTTGGAGCAAGGGAATCTAAGCTCTTATACACGATCCTTATATGAACTCATGTGCTTCTTCTACTGTGAAAAACAATATTTACTAAGACGACGTCTTAGATATGTCCTGGAAAATGCAACGGATTGTTCTATCAAAATAACGAATGGCCTTGAAGTATCCCAAGCGAAAGATGAATTTGTATCGAAATGTCAGATAAAGGTTACAGGAAGTTAGAGCAGATTATGTCGGTTGGGACCGGGACTTTCCTCGGAAACTTTCCAGTAACACTACAGACTTGGCTACACAATGTTTTCCTTGGCTCACGTTTTAATAACAAATGCGTCTCGAATGGCAAATGTGTAAGATCGAACAATGCCCAAATGTTACGCCCGTCCCCGTGGCGTTCGTTGAAAGGATTTTAACATATTTCTAGTGTGCGAAGATATTAACCGTAACACTGACAGTCTAACGTTATTGGTGTTGGCCGAGAAGCTTCTATATGTGGGGAGAAATGTTAACCGAAACGCTAACATTCATTTCTATTATTACAGGTCGTATCGCCGATCTTTAGAAAACCTACTCAATGGCCGAGCCATAGAGCTTACTCAATCTGTATCAACAACGAGTATGTCGATCAAATGAGTCGTCAAAAATTAAAATGAGAAGCACAACTAAAGGATGCCGCAGAGTATCAACATCAACATCCTGCAAACATGGTAAACACATTCCCTGAGTGCAATCTCAGGCAGTCAGTATATATGTGTATATATATGTATATATATATATATATATATATATATACATATATATATATATATGTATATATACATATATATATATATATATATATATATATATTAAAATATATAATATATAATATATATTTTTTTTTTTTTTTTTTTTTTTTTTTTTTTTTTTTTTTTTTTTTTTACGGTAGGTTCATGTTTGAGCCGCCGTGGTCACAGCATGATACTTAATTGTAGTTTTCATGTTGTGATGCTCTTGGAGTGAGTACGTGGTAGGGTCCCCAGTTCCTTTCCACGGCGAGTGCCAGTGTTACCTTTTAGGTAATCATTCTCTCTACTTTATCCGGGCTTGGGACCAGCATTGACTTGGGCTGGCTTGGCCACCCAGTGGCAGGGTAGGCAATCGAGGTGAAGTTCCTTGCCTAAGGGAACAACGCGCCGGCCGGTGACTCGAACCCTCGAACTCAGACTGCCGTCGTGACAGTCTTGCACCGCGGCCGAGTGGTTAGACACACACACACACACACACACACACACACACACACACACACACACACACACACACACACACATATATATATATATATATATATATATATATATACAAACTCACACACACACATATACATACATATATATATATATATATATATATATATATATATATATATATATATATATATATATATATATATGTATATATATATATATATATATATATATATATATATATATATATATATACACACATATATTGGCTTGTTTTTTAATCCCAGGAAAACTAAGATCATAAAGATTCAAAGATAACCGGCAATGAACAATGATGAACATGTTACAATCAATGGAATGGTTGTGGAAAATGTGAAAGAGTTCACTTATCTTGGAGCTGTTTTAACTAATACATATGATGATTCACCGGAGATAAAAAGAAGAATTACCATTGCCAAAAACACCACAGTTGCTCTCAATAACATCTGGAAAGACCGAAGCATTACCTTACGGACAAAGCTGAGGTTATTGAACTCATTAGTTTTCCCAATTGCATCATATGGTTCTGAGTGTTGGGTGCTGAAGAAGATAGACAAGAAAAAGATCAATAGTTTTGAAATGTGGTGTTACAGACGAGTACTACATATTAACTGGACAGAGAAGAAAACGAATGATGAAGTGCTGAGAAAAATAAATTGTAAAGACCGGCTGTTGGACATCTTGAATAAAAGGAAATTAAAGTTTATATGTCATGTGATGAGAAGTAAAAGTATTAAGAAAAACTTGCTGACAGGGATGGTGATAGGAAACAGAGGAAGAGGCAAACCGAAGACAAGACTGAGCGATAACATCAAAGATATTTGTGGGCTGTCGATGGTACAAGTGGAAAGAAAAGCGCAAGATCGAGTCGAGTGGCGAAGGATGGTGGAGAGGTCCACGGCTGCTCAAACATGAGCATACCGTTATTGATGATGATATATATATATATATATATATATATATAAATATATATATATATATATATATATATATATATATATATATATATATATATATATATATATATATACATGAGTACAGATCTATGTTTATATCTATCTGTGAGTTTGTATGTGTGTGTGGGGGGGAGGGGGGTATATATCTACATCTACATCTGTCAGTCTACCTATCTACTCTTTATCTATCTATCTACCTATGTTTGTATCTGTCTGTCTACCTATCTATCTCCCTGTCTATCCACCTATCTATATCTATCTATCTATCAATCTCAGTTTATGTATA
>NC_051395.1:37951966-37954466 GCF_015228065.2 Penaeus monodon | reverse complement strand
ACAAAGCTTACCAATACGATACCAACAGCACTATGAAAACGATATTGTGTTTAAAAGGATATATGGGATGCCAATAATGTAATTACAATAATCTTAGAAGGTATTGTTTATGCATCTTGTTTCTCCTATATCTACGGAAATAAAGGCGTATGGTATCGATTTATTAGGAGTTAATTTTTAGAGTCATTAATATTCCAGCAGAGAGAGAAAGAAAAAAAAGTTTGTGTGTGTGTATGTGTCTGTGTATATACATAGGCATACACACACACACACGCATATGTATATATATATATATATATATATATATATATATATATATATATATATATATATATATATATATATATATATTATTATATATATATATTATTATATATTATATATATTGTTATATTATATATATTATATATATATATGTTATATATATGTATTATATATATATATATATATAATAATATATATATAATAATATATATATATATATATATATATATAATATATATTGTGTGTGTGTGTGTGTGTGTGTGTGTTGTGTGTGTGTGTGGTGTGTGTGTGTGTGTGTGTGTGTGTTGTGTGTGTGTGCGTGTGCGTACATTTGTACATAAAAATACACACACATACACACACACACACACACACACACACACACACACACACACACATGTACGCACGCACTCATACACAAAAACACACACACACACAAACACACACACACACAAACATATATATATGTGTGTGTGTGTGTGTGTGTGTGTGTGTGTGTGTGTGTGTGTGTGTGTGTGTGTGTGTGTGTGTGTGTGTGTGTGTGTGTATGTATGTATGTATGTCTATGCGTTTATGTATCTGCGTAAGTACTGCTCAACCTCCTTCTCTCTGGTGGACAGATCACCAGATATTAAACGCTGCTAGCAATATAAACTTAGAAACCAATTTAGCCGAGAGCGCACGAGGCTCTCAGTCTGACACCTTTGTGATTATCAAACAATGTTATTATTGATATCACCGCTGAAGCATTGAAAAGTGAATTATGATTGCAATTCTGGCACCACGGTCGATATCTGACATAAATTAAGATTTTATGATCCAAGGGGATAATGAAACGGTATGCACAAGAATAAAGACTATCATCATGGTATTTGTCTTTTACACACTAGACAAGCGTAAATTAAGCTTAGGAACCTACTAATGACCGATTTATTGCTCTAATAAGAGTGCTTAAAGAACAAAATGAAAAGCTTCAAGTACCGTGCATGCACAAGGTGACAAAGGCTTACAAAGCTAAAGCTAAATAAAGAATAGGGATAAATCTATCAGCCGACGCTCCTTGTTGTTGTTCTTCAAAGAATTTTGCGTAATACCACAACCTTGAAATAATCTAACAGTCAATATTGGATTCACTTTTAAAATAGCCATTATGTCAGAGATTTTCTTATCACTCGATCATATGTTTCACACTTCTAAAAAGTAGAATCTTAAACTAGAAACTAAATCTTTGGGAAATATGAATCTTACAGAATTTATACTGCATGCCAATGTTGTGCATCTCTGTCCCGACCACTCAAGTTCAAGGGAATCATCCCACAAAGAGGACTTCTATTCCAGTTCATTTATCTACATTTACTCTTTTAAGGACTTCTCACCGCTCTAGAATATTATAACAACGCATCCTCAGTCCAAAGTAAACTCGTCAGTGGCCGTCACAATGGCGAAAACAAGCTCTGGTGACCTTTCTGCTGCTTCACTCAGACGACCTGACTTGCATCCTACCTGACACGGTCTTTGTTCCGTTTCTGACAAGATACTCATGGTAAATATCCATTTCCACTCCGTGCTACCGGTGAAAGGCATGGAAATGATGAATAAGATGTAGTATCATATGCTGTATAATAACAATAAGAATTCCAACGAAGTGATTTCTTTACTCTCTTTTCTTTTGTTTCCTATAATACTTTTTCACAGGATTAACTTTACATCATTTAATGATTTACATAAAATGAGTTCATGAGTCCACCATGTGAGCACTGTCTTGGAGAGCATGTAAAATTCATGGTCACCCAAACTAGTCAGTCTAGTTGGGAAGCTACATCGGCATTCCTTTCTGACCTTTTCCAGTAATGTAATGCTCTGTAAAAATGATAATATAAATTATGCAAGAACAGTCTAACAACAAGTAGCACATGGATTACCTTACGTAAGACAACGTGGAGATCCGGCGAATATTTGGAACCTTGTAAGTATATGCTTAAGTTTCATTCTACTTTTCTTCAAGAATACACCGCTTGGTGATGTTTTAGCGCCAGCTAACCAGTCCCTAAACCTTTAAGTACAATTTTATTTTCATATTTCCTACATATTATTTTGAGATTCATCGTCTCAATCTTAAATCATTTAAGTCAAGAGGAGGTAAATTAACGGACGGCAGTTCAGCAATTAACCATATCCATTGCAGCAGAGAAATTAATCAAGTTAGATGCAGTTGCTGCCAGACTGAGCGGAGACG
>NC_051395.1:37939466-37941966 GCF_015228065.2 Penaeus monodon | reverse complement strand
CACACATAATCTATGATATAGATATAGGCTATATTAGCATATGCACTGATATATAATCTCAGTAGTATATATATAATGAGGCCGTGTGGCCGGTGGTTGAGCATCGGACTGAAGGCTGTCCGAAAAAGTAATTGAGTTCGAGGGTTGAGTACCGACCGGGCGTTGTTCCCTTGACATAGGAACTTACTCGATTGCTCTTAGAATAATACACATATCGCCTTGAGAAGTCAAACCAAGTGCGTGGGGGAAGTCCCGCCGTGGCACAAATCGCGTTGATTAGGAAGGGCATCAATTAGGCAGGTGCACTGCATTATAACCTTCTCGTATGAATTGAAGATAGCTTATGTTCTTGCAGTGGAATGATATATACTGTAAACATTATATAATTATATATGATATTGACAATTATATAATATATATAATATATAATAAAATATATAATAATATTCCCAAACCGACGCATGGCGTCCATGTCACCAAAGCGTTATGACACCACTGTTTACCCTTTTCACTGATTTTCGAAATATTTGTTGCTTACAGTGGCACTATTCAGGAAAAGCCATCTATGTAATATAAATCGATATTGACAGCATGTAAAAAAAAACATAAAAAAAAGAACAACCTGCAAATTCATAAGTGCTAATCGACTAATGACTCTTTGTGGCTAAGCACTACAAGCCACTATGTGCAGAACATTCACAACAAATCTAAAATGAGCACAGCATTTTCCCGACGACGTTGGTACACACAAACACACACACACACACACACACACACACACACACACACACACACACACACACACACTCACACACATATACACACACACCCACACATATATAAGTATGTATATATGTATGCATGTATGTGTGTGTGAATGTTTTTCTTAGCATAAAGTCCAACATCTGTGATAACTTAATTTTCTCGAGGAATCTATCCCTGATTTCCTCCAAAGAGGCCATAATACCCTGCCCTCTCGCTACCCGTCCTCACTTCCACACACGCACAAAGGCCAAGCGTACATGAATTCCCACATACGGAATGCCATTTCGCCATTATTACTACGCGCACAAGACAAGATCCGCGGAAATGCATCTTGCAACTTCGTCCATAGAGCGTGCACGATCCCCACGCCACAGACGATAATGTGGCGAGAGGCGTCGAGCGATCTGAGGAAGAGCGCAAAGAAAGAGGCCCTCCTGGTCCTTCCCTTCCCTCCTTCTCCCTGTTTTCATCCCTGCTACATCTACATTTCCGTGGAAAGGAACTGGGGACCCTACCACGTACTCACTCCAAGATCATCACAACATGAAAACTACAATTAAATATCATGCTTTGACCACGGCGGCTCAAACATGAACCTACCGTTAAAAAAAAACATCTACATTATCCTTCCTCCTGTCCTCTTGCCTTCATGTTTCTATTATATTATTCAATTACTTCCCTCCCTAGTGCCGGCCTCTCGCTGTCTTATACTCATTTCCCCTTTCCTTACATGCGCCGTCCCCCCTCTCTCTTTGTCTATCAATCGATCTATCTATTTTTCGATCTATTTATATATCTAACTCTCTCTCCCGCATTCTATCTCACTCACTTCTCTTCTCTCCATTTTATGCCACTCTCTTTTCCTCCTACACACACCGCCCCGACCATCTCCCGTCCCCGCGCCATTCTCTTTCCCTCCTACACACGCTTCCTTGCCCTCCTCCCTTTCCTTCTTCGTCTCGTCCTCTTCCTCTCCTACACACACTTCCTCATCCCTCCCCTATCCCTTCCCTCCTGCGCGCCATCCTCTTTTCCTCCTACACACATTTCCCCATCCCTGCTCCTCCCTCCTCTCCCCCCGCGGAGTCCTCTTCTCCCGCACACGCCTCCCGGTCTCATACTCCTCCACCTCCTCCTGCTCACCTCCGCCGAGCGCACGGCGGCCGTCTGTTTCCTTCTTGCGCCGGTTGCCTTGTGTTTATCACCTTAGGTCAGGCCTGATCCGCCAGTGAGCGAGCCCGGCCCACAAATTGTCCATTGGTATACGGGGAATTGGATTTCACCGCTATTCCATGTAGCCAGGACATAATTACAAGACTAATGGGCTTCTGATGCTGCTGCATTGAATAAGGGGCACGTTTCCTAATGTCGATGGTACGGTAGTACTTATGGTGCAATGTAATTCCATGTGAGAGGATTGAGTAATCTGAGATATTTAAAGATTTGAGGATGGAAGTTAGAGGAGGGCGTTGCCGCCATCCTGGGCCTCGCAAAATTCCTCTGTCGATGCAGAGAAATGCAGTAGCTTGGATCTACTCTTACCAACTAGCGATCACTATATTTTCCGGAATGTTTCATCCGTTCCAAAGAGCTCTCGTTATATCTACATATTTTGCATGTGGTTCTCTTTCCTTTTTCCATCTTTTTCACGGATGGATTTAATTTGATGTACACATTCTGAGAAACGACCAACACAACAGGCTATCTCTCCTGCAACTGTGAGTAACAACAGCGC
>NC_051395.1:37921966-37924466 GCF_015228065.2 Penaeus monodon | reverse complement strand
AATCAACCAGCTTTGTCCGTAAGGTAATGCTTCGGTCTTTCCAGGTTTTTGAGAGCAATGTGGCGTTTTGGCAATGGCAATTCGCTTTTCTAGCTCCGGTGAATCATCATATGTATAGTGTAAAACAGCTCCAAGATAATGAACTTCTTTCACATTTTCCACAATCATTCATATTGTAACAGTTATCATTGTTCATTGCCGGTTATCTTTCGAATCTTATGACTTAGTTTTCTTGGCATTAAGAAACAAGCCCGCCTTTTGCTTGCTTCTCTAACTTTATCTAGTAGTTGTTGTAGTCAGTGATACTGTTGGCACAAACTATCTCATCGGAGTACCTAAGATTGATACTTGTATCCATCCAACATCCACAGTTCCTTCAAAATCTCTACAGCACCTCTCCTAATGTTCAGAATAAAATGTTAAAGGGTGCGGAGACAGAATGCAACCCTGTCGCCTCCTGGTTTGACTATCGAACCATTCTGTGAAACCCATAAGTGGTTCTACGCTTGTTGTTGGTCATACATCGGTTTTATTAGTTGGATGATGTAGTTTGGAAACTTCATTATCTTTCATGTTATCCAGAGGATATCGGGATCAAAACAGTATCAAAAGCTTTCACATAAGCGATGAAACACAAGTATAGGTCTATTTGATGTTCTCTGTTTTCTTATGATCAATTTTAGATTTAAATCTGGTTTATGTACCTTTTCCAGGGCGAAACCTGCTTGTTCGTCTGCAATTTCCTCTCTTAACTTCAATTCATTCTTTCAGCAATACTTTCAAAAAAATTTTTGCTGCTGTGACTTATTAATGCAATGTCCATATTACGTTGCATGGAGGGCGTCACCTTTTTTAGGTAATGGGAGTAAAGATTGATTTACCAGTCTTCTGCCAAGCGTTTGGTCTGTTATAGCTTTTCCTTCACTTTTTTGCCTTCTCTGGTTTTCTTCTGTTTTCCCTGGTGTTGTCTTGTTAGCCTGCTTTTTTTGGTAGATGTGCCATTTCCATTTGCCTCCTTGTTTATTCTTTCGATCTTCATTCCATACTCTCTTCTTCTCACACATTCTTTCCTCTTATTTCTTCTTCTTCTTTCTCTCTTGTATTTCTTCTTCCTTTCTTCTTCTTCTCTCTTGTTTGTCTTCCTGTCTTTTTTAATGTCAGGCCACACTTATTCGCTGACTTCATCCACCCAGCATCTTCCTTAACTCTTTCGGACCAGTTCTCCAGTTCGCCACGAGTGGAATGTGTGTCTCCCCCCTCTATCTGTCTCCGTCTGTCTGTTCTGTTGTCTGCTGTCGGTCTGTCTGTCTGTCTGCTGTCTGTCTGTCTGTCTGTCGTCTGTCTGTCTGTTGTCTGTCTGTCTGTCTGTCTGACTGTCTATATATATACACAGATACGTAACACTCACCTACCCACAGTATGGAGGGGGGGATACCTGCAAAATCAGCGTGGGTCTGTCTATTTAGCTTCCTCAGCGTCACTGAACATGAATATATAATATATATATATAGTAATATATAATAGATTATATATATATATATAGAATATAGAGAATGAATATATATATATAAGTATATTATATATATATATATATATATGATGATATGTGGTGTATGATAGATAATAGAAGATATGATATATATTATATATATATATAATTGATAATATATATCTATATTTCTAAATATATATACGTATGTATGTATATGTGTGTGATGTGTGTAGTGTGTCCATATTAATTTTATTAAATAAAAATTTTTTTTTTTATATATAGAGATATATATATATATATAGATATATATATATATATCTATAATATATAATATATATGTATATATAATATAGATATATCTATATATAATATTGTTATATGTACGATGGATATATGTATATATGTAATATGTATATATGTATATATGTTATATATGTATATATGTATATCTGTATTATGTCATGTATAGTATATGGTATAGGTGTGTATTATATATATATAGATAATAGGTATATATCTATATATATATATAAAATATATATATATATATATATAGAATATATATATATATATGATCAGATATATAGATATAGATATAGATATAGATATAGATATAGATATAGATATAGAGAAGATATATAGATATAGAATCCATTATATATATATTACATACACATACTATACATATTAATATTATATATATAACTATATATATATATATACTATATATATTATTATATTCATGGATCAGTGACCTACTCATTTAGCATCGCAACAGTACCATGATTTGGAAACTCAACAGCCCTGCCTTCCCTCCCATCATGGCACCCTTAAAGATGATACTATGACGCCATGCAATTCCCGTTCCTGATCTAGCGGAGTCGACCCCCGGCCGCGAACTTTTCCAGGTGACCCCAAGCAGTGCATGACGTCGCTGTTTTATATTCCAGTTTGGGTCTAGTTGATCTTTTTTCACTGTTGTTCTATTTCATTTTACATTTTCTTGTG
>NC_051395.1:37909466-37911966 GCF_015228065.2 Penaeus monodon | reverse complement strand
TTACTGTTTATCTTATTTTTTTTTTTTTTATTTTTCTGATTTTGTTTTTGTATGATTTTTTTTTGGAGTTTTTTATGTTTGATTTGATTTATTATGAATTTATATGTTGTTTTTATTTGATTTTTTGATTCTTGTTTATTATTTTGTATGTATTGATTGATTGTGATTGATTGATTGTGTTGTTTGATCTATATATTTGTTATTTATATTGATTTTTTTATATATTTATTTTTTGAAATTTGTATTTGTTTTTGGTATTATGCATTGATTTATCTATATGCTGTGTTGATATTTGTTATGTTATGGTTGATTGTAATTTTGTTGTATTTTATTGTTTTGCATTTGATTAATTTGATATTTGTTTATATTTTATTTTTATTTATAATATGATGTTTTTTTGTTTTAGATATGTATAATTTTGATGATGTTTTATATTTTGATGCTGTAAATTATTGATTTATTGTGTTTAATTTTGTGTGAATTAATCTGTTTGATTATGTGGATTTTTTTGATATGTTGTTTATGATTTTTTTATTTTGTTATATTTGTGATTTGTGTGATGTTTATTTTGTTTGAATGATGTTTGGTATTGAATGTATTATATGCGTTTTGTTTTGATTTGTTTATGTTGCTTTTTGTGTTTATTTTTATTATGGATAATGTTTGATGATTGACATTTTTATTGTATTGATATTTTTTGTTATGTTTATTTTTATGATTTTGGATAATTTGTTTTTGTTGTGTCTCTTTGTGATTGATGATGAGTATATATGTTTTTGTTTTAATTCTGTTGTTGATGTTGATTTTTTGTGTTTTGGTTTTTTTTGTTAATTTTTATATATTGTGTAAATTTTTGGTATTGATTGTCTTATTTTTTATGGAATATTGTGTTTAATTATTTGTTTTTGGATATCGTGTGTATTGATAATATTGAAGGTATATTGATTGTTGAATGATGTTGAATTATATTATTGAAACTATTTATATTTTATGTTGTTGATTTTTTGATGTGAATGATTTGTTGAATATGTATTTGTTATTATGATGCTATATATGATTATTTATTTGATGTTTGTGATTTTGTTTTTTTTTATGATTTTATATGTCTATAAATGTATGATAATATGAAATTGTGTTTTATTTTATATGTTATGAAATTGATTTTTTGATTTGATATTATTTGATGTATATTATATGTGATGATTTTTTTTTATGTTCTGTGTGTGATTTTAATATTTTTGATTTGTTTGTGTGTTTTTAATTTAAAAATTATTTGGCTGTTATGATTATTAATGAATTTAATTTTATGGATTTGTGATATTGATTTTTTAATGATATATTATTTCATTGTGGTTTGATGTTGTGTGTTTATGATTAATATTTTGATTTTATGTTATGTGTTTGTTTTAATATTTGATGCTGAATGTGATTTTTTGTGAATGGTTATATGAATTTCTGTTTGAATTATTGTAATATTAATAATATGTTAAATTTGTATTTTTATTTGTTGATGATTTATGATGATCATGATTTTTTTGATTTTTTATTTTTTTTTTTTATTATTGATTTGATTTGTTTATTGATTTATTGTGTGATTATTGATTGATATTATTGTATATTATGTATGAATATGTGTTGTTATTGATTTGTATTATGTGTGTATTTGATTTTGATTTTTGATGTATGTTGATATGTTTTGATTTGATTTGATTTTGTTATATATGTTGAATGTTTATGATGTTTTTGTTATGAATTGATTGTATTTTTGTGTTTGTATTTTTGTATTTTGATGATGTTTTATGATGATTGTTGTATTGTAGTATGTTGTGATATGTTGTGGATTTATTTTGTTTATGATTGTTATTTATGAATTATGTTATTTTGTTTTGTGTTGATTAATTATATTGAATTGTGATTTGATTTATTGTGTTTGAATTTTATGTGTATTGTTGATTTTGATTATTATTTTGATTATTTGTATTGAATATTTTGTTTATTGTTTATAATGTATGATTTTATTATGATTATGTTATTTTGATTGAATGATTTTATGTGATTTGTGTGATTGTTGATTATTTTTGTTTGTATGTGTTTGATTATATTGTATTGTAATTATGGATATTTTTGTGTTTTTTAATTTATTGAATTTTTGTTTAAAAGATTGAAATTTGTTTATTTTGATTATGTATTGTATTTTAATATTTTTATTTTTTTGTTTTGTAATTTTTGTTTTTTGTTTATTGTGATTTTTTGTTGAATTATTTAATATTGTTTTGATGATTGTGTATTTATTTATGTTATTTTATGATTGTGATTAGTTTATTATTGTTATTATTATATATTGTTGATTTGTTTTTTTTATTGTTATTTTATGTTGATTAATTTTTTATGATTATGATTTTTTTATTTTTGTTTTTAATATTTGATTTTATTGTGTATTGTTTTTATTTTAATTTTATATTGATGTTTTTTATTATTATGATGTTTTATTATTTTTTGA
>NC_051395.1:37882703-37890203 GCF_015228065.2 Penaeus monodon | reverse complement strand
AGATAATAAAAAACAATTTGACAATGATTATGGGAGATTTTAATGTCAAAATAGGTAATAAGACAGAAGGAGAAACCGTAGTGGAGAAACACAGCACTAGGAATGAGAAAGGACAAATGCTAATCGATTTTGCGGAGGCTGGCTTCATATCATGAATACATTCTTCGAAAAAAGCCTAGGGCAGAAGTGGACATGGAGGTCGCCATCTGACATCAAAAACGAAATTGACTTCATAATTTCAAATAGGCGTAATATAGTAAAAAATGAGGAAGCTATTAATAAAGTATATGTTGGCAGCGACCATAGAATGGTCAGAGGCCAAATTAAATTACACCTAAGAAGGGAAAACAACAATCTCATACGAAACCGCAGCCAAATTTAGCTAACTTAAATACCAGAGCGACAGAATTTAATTTTAACATCCAAAACAAATATTCACTTCTCTGCGACGAAGATCTCAATATTGACCGAATCAACAAACAGTTCAAAGACATAGTAAAGGAAGCTGCACTTGAAGTAGGCAGTAAGAACGTCAAACAAAGCTCCAGCAAGCTCTCGTAAAAATTGAACAGCTTATACAAAAACATGGGGCCGCGGTGGCCGAATAGTTAGAGCGTTGGACTCAAGACTGTCACGACGGCAATCTAAGTTCGAGGGTTCGAGTCACCGGCCGGCGCGTTGTTCCCTTGGGCAAGGAACTCCACCTCGATTGCCTGCCTAGCCGCTTGGTGGATAAGCCAGCCCAAGTCAGTGCCGGGTAAATAGAGATGGTGACTCAAAAAAAAAAAAAAAAAAAAAAAAAAAAAAAAAAAAAAAAAAAAAAAACGGGCGGAAGGCAATGGCAAACCACCGCTCTAAATTGCCAAGAAAATCATGGAAGCCCATGATCGTCAAGGCCGCGGTGACCGAATAGTTAGAGCGTCGGACTCAACACTGTCACGACGGCAATCTGAGTTCGAGATTTCGAGTCACCGGCCGGCGCGTTGTTCCCTTGGGCAAGGAAATTCACCTCGATTGCCTACCTAGCCATTGGGTGGGCAAGCCAGCCCAAGTTAGTGCTGGTCCCAAGCCCGGATAAAATAGAGAGAATGATTACCTAAAAAGGTAACACCGGCACTCTCCGTGGAAAGGAACTGGGGACCTTACCACGCATTCACTCCAAGAGCATCACAACATGAAAACTACAATTAAGTATCATGCTGTGACCACGGCGGCTCAGACATGAACCTACCGTTAAAAGAAGAAGAATACAAAAACATATGGTCAGGAAAGTATCGTCAAACAGGGAGAAAATATAATTAGCTGAACTAACAAAGACTATTCGAAGACATGGAGTAGAGAAGGTATAGTGTAAGATATTGGAAGATATATACGACGATTGGACAGAAACCATCAAACTTCACACGGAAACCAGTAAAATACCAATTAAAAAAGGTGTTAGACAGGGTGATACCATCTCACCAAAACTGTTTACAGCTTGTCTTGAGGAAATATTAAAAAATCTAGAATGGAAAGGGTATCAAAATAGGAGATGAATACCTAAACAATCTAAGATTTGCAGATGATATTGTTCTCCTCAGTGAATCTGCTAATAAAACTAATAGACGATCTGAATAGAGAGTCTGAAAGTCTGAATTAGGATGAACAGGAAAAAGACTAAGATAATGTTCAACAGTAGAGTTCAATTCTAACAGATACATGTACTAGGCACTAGAGGTAGTGGACAATTATATATATCTAGGGCAACTCGCATAGACAAACACATCTAGTGAAGAGGAAATTAAGCAACACATCAGTGTAGGCTGGAGCATCTCTGGCAGACACAGTAGCAGAGGCTCCTTGCCATTATGTATAAAGAGAAAAGTCTTTAGCCAATGCATCCTCCCACTTATGACCTATGGATCAGAAACGTGGACTACAACCAAATTACTGGAGAGGAAACTAATAAGTGCCTAGAGAGGGATGGAGAGGTTGATTCTGGGAATTAGTCTAAGAGATTGGATGAGGGCGACATGGATCAGGGAAAGACAAAAGTGGAAGGTATACTTGGGAGCCTCAAAAAGAAGAAATGGCAATGGGCAAGTCATATATGTCAGAAACAGGGCGACAGATGGACAAAGAAACTAACAGACTGGGCTTTAGATAACGTAAAGAACCCAAGGGCCAGACCAATGACAAGATGCCGTGACAAAACAATGAAATCTGGGGGCCAAAACTGGAAATAAAAAAACAAGGCAAACAAAGTTGAAAAAGATTAGGAGAGGCCTACATCCTGCAGTGGATTATTGATGATGATGATGATGATGATGATGATGATGATGATGATGATGATGATGATGATGATGATGATGATGATGATGATGATGATATATCATGTATACGCACACATATATTTATATGTGTGTATAGGGGGGGGGGGTTAAAACCAAACAACCAACAAACACTTGTGTTCAGCCACAGACGAGCATTATCTTGCCATTCAGAGATCCTACTCCTCGAGTTGCCAGATACTGCTACCCTGAGCAAACCAATGTTTAGTGCCTTTGCTTATGTTATGCCTTGCTAGCTCTTGCTCACGAAACACCATTTGATTTAATGTTAACTTTCATTTACCGAAAGACAACTCTTGACTAAGTGGCATACAGGCAGCTCTGTCAAGTCATCATGGTTTGCCGTGACCTTGACCAGGCTAATCTGTGTCACAGACCCCTTTCACTGGTTGTTGATTGACCCACAGGCCCTGAATAGTCATGTAGCCACAGCTATCATCACCTCCATTCAGAGCCCAGTAGTCAACCAGCCTTTGATCTCTATCTCTGCCAATGACTATTTCCCTCTCTTCCTGTACTCTTTCTGGGCATATAAGAGTCCCTGTGACTCTGGTATATGACCGGGGGAAGTGTACAGCCTCATTCCTCTTTTAGCAGTTTGGGACCAGGGAGTACTACCAAGTACAAAGCCTAGAGTCTAGAGAGGAACCGGAGAACCCCGCTGGTTCTTCTTCTTGAAAGGGTCAGAGAAATAACAGGTCTCCACAAACCTGGACACTACACATATTATGTAGGGCAGGGGCTACGTTTCGGAAAAGGGTCTCCACTGACCAGTCCAGGAACATTCATACATTCTTTACAGCTCCATCAAGAGGGGACAAGGGTGGGTTTGTAAATTTCTGACATCCCTGGGGTTAGTGGCATAGCTCACGTCGCCTTCACTACCTCATGCCCTAATGAAAATCAAGATCAAGATCACCAATGGGCGACCCTCTTCCTCAAAGAGGGAAGCCCCTCTGCAAGCTTTCTTTGATGCTGAGATTAAGGGTAGTAACTGTCTATGACCATTGCTTAATCATCTGGCAAGATAAGAATAATGCAGAAGCCTTATTCACCACTCATTACATAAACCAGCTTAAGATCAAAGGTTTTGAACCTCAGCTGCCACAAGAGTTAAAGGCAGAGTTAACGCTAGTCTTAAAGCAGCTTGACAGAGCTGGTAAAAGAATCACCGGAAAACATCAAAGAGGAGATGGAGAGAAACCTACCAGGTACGAATATTGGCAATATTTTCAGTATGAAAAACAGCTCCAATCAAATAGAATCCAAGTGGTTTACCAACATATTACAATGTATACCACTTTGGGCACTATAAAAACAACTGCCCAGATAAAGAAAAAAAAAGGTTAAAATGCATGAACTGTGGTAAAGGACATCGAACTCTAACCAACTCTTGCCCCAAGAGGAAAGAAGCAATGCAAAAAATAAGGGAGAACAAAGCTAAGAAAGAAGAAAAGAAATTCCCATTAAAAGGGTTGCCGAGCAAACTGCTAAACAAACAAAAGTTGACACACTATTCATGGCTGAAATCACTAATGTAAGAAATATTGGAGGAGAAATAATAATACAGCTAACTGGTGACTTTTCTGTAGGCATAATGACTGCACTGACTCATGCCTATTTGCAAAATATCATGGAGCCAGGTATTGGTTTTAGGGACCATGCCAAAAAAGCATTAAAAAAGAACAACCTACCAGATCTAGACCTTGGGAACAGAGATTCCTGGGGGATCTTCAAGGTTCTCCCACCAAAAAACACTAAACACCACAACAGAAACCACACTTACACATTAACAGTTTCACCATGCCACACCCATCCTCCACAACCAGATCTCGGCCAACTGGATGAGCCTGAGACTGAACTCTTTGCCGCACCACAGAGGAATCCATCACCAGCACCAACACCAAACACCAACTCCCACACCTACACAATCACCTGCACGACCTCACACAACCAAAAGAGACACATACAAGCAATCACCACAGCACCCAAAACGACAGCAAACACAGTCATACAAGCAATCACACAGCACCCAAAATGACAACAAACACAAAGCCAAAACAACATATGTACACCACAAACACACAAACGACCTTACAGACTCTGAGATTGATGATCAGTCCCTCTGTCATAGGGACGGTTACGATCTCAACCCAAAAACAAACTGCTGTAGAGCCCTCATGCTGCAAACACCTTAACAGGCAAAAACAGGCACAAGGGATAAAATGAGGTACAACTAAATGGATTTACATATACACCACATACCAAATATGGATTGGCGAACAGAAAATCACACAACACCTGCACCCAGGAAACATATTCCTCCAGCCAAACATGATCGAAAAGATCAAACAACAAAACCTTGAACATGTACAGAATGGCTGGTACAATACATCCAAGTAACACCATGGTTGCAACACAACACATTACAGTCACGCTGCACGATCATACAACATAATGTACTCACATAGACATACAGACGAAGACAATAACTCACTCACTCAAACATCCACAAACAATGAAATTATTCACCTACAGTACATACACATCCAACAAAACATACAAGAGCAATGATGACGTAGCCATTACTGTCAAACAACGCATCAATCACAAAATACTAGACACTCACCTCAGAACTCATGGCCAATTAAATAGACACAACTCATGGACCTATTACCATTGCCTCCGCCTACATCCCCCCACGCAGACCTTACATAAACCAACCTGACCTCTTTCAACTCCTGCGACACCTCGCCTCACTCATCTCTGACGGCAGACTTATCCACCTTGGCCCAGATACACCCACATTCATACATGCAAACAGTTCTACCACACCAGACGTAGTTCTCGCCAACACACAAGCAAACCTGAACTACCACATAACCACAGACGATGTCACATTTAGTGATCACCTCCCCATGATACACACACTATGCAACAAAACAAAAGATCCTAAAGTCGAACAGACAGATGATCACATACATATACAACACCAACCGACAAAAGATAAACACAGCAGAGGGGATGGGAGCTGTTCACAGGGAATTCTGGCAACAGAACTTCCAAATCCCCCCAGTTGAAAACATATTCGCCCAGACACAGAAGTTGAGGTAACACAATCACTACAACATCTGCAACACCTGATTCTCCCATCACAAACGATATCGCTCAACTCACTTTTACCAGACAACCCTCTCTCACACCCCATCACACCAGAAGGCATGAGACACACACACACATGATCCAAAAACACAACACCAGGAGCCAGCAACATTTACAAACTCATCTTACATCTTCCACCCATCATATTCTCCAGATTCAGAGACATTTTCAGTGATGCCCTGACAACAGGACACTTCCCTGCCAAATTCAAACAAGACTCACTTGTTTGATTCCTAATCAAGGGAAGCCACCTCATGAGGTGACCAGATTCTGACCCAGTTTACTGCTAGAAGTTCCCGAGAGGATTCTCACCCAGACTTAAAACACACCTTGAATACAACAAACACAACACTAGGCAACATGGCTTTCACCCACACAGAGGGACTGGGGGCGCAATAGCCTTCACTTACAAGGAAATCGCTCTCAGTCTCGCAAACAAGGACCAAGCCAACATCATACTATGAGACGTTACCAAGGCCTTTAATAAGGTCTGGCAAATACAAAACCAGCTACAACTGCCTCTACACTTCACATGCCTCTTATGCTACTTCCTGGACAACAGAAGAGCCTTGGTTCCTACCTAGGACCTTCCATCCACCTCAGAAGTGGAGTTCCACAGGGTATCATTCTCTCACCAACACTTTACACCCTCTACACTGCCAGTTTAACACCCCCAACACCCTGCAGCAACTGCAACGCATATGCAGACATCACACAAATCATATCACACCCCTCCAAATCCAAAAACATCATGGAAGCAGCCACACAAACAGTCATTGACACGATCAACACACACAAAAACAATTAGAAAATACAGACCAGCACAAATAATTCATAGTTATACCAGTGGCAAGAAGCAACCCACCTCTACTCACAATAAACAACACAGACATACCACACACAACCACGGGAAACATGCTAGGCTTACACTTCAGCAGAAACAGTATTTACACACACACACACACACACACACACACACACACACACACACACACACACACACACACACACACACACACACACACACACACACAACCATGCAAGCAAGCACTTCTCATATTACACAACACCCACTAAACTCAAGCTCTCTAAAACTACCGTAAGACCTATACTTCAGTACACATCCATTCCATTGATTGCATTGATTGAAACTCAAGATGCAATCTATACAGAACAAAGCACTATACTGGATAAGCAACACCATTATACAAGACAGAATGTGCAACAGAATCACTGAACAATCATTACACCAAGTATACAACATACAGCCGTTGAACATACGCATAGACGCACAAAGTCAGTGAACCTGGGATCGCATACAACGTATGGACAACGCAAACTATGACTACAACATAGACAAACACACACACACAAAGAAATCACCTGTGGTGGCCCAGGACACTCCCACTTGTCAACGGAGATCCCCCAGAACCTCTCTATGTGGACTATTTATAAGAACTGTTTCAGCGCATCAACACTCCTGGTCCTACCGCTGTAACCTCCTCTTAGAGGTGCAGGACCTGCGCTCCCTCTCTGAGGTGAATCAACCTTTGGGTGGCTGTGTCACTTGAGAGGGATGAACAAAAGATTCCAAACAATGATGTCAATCTAGGTTGCCAGAGACCAGGGCATGATCACTGTGTTCAAAGATGAAGCTGCCCTGAATTTTCTGCAGGAAACGAGGGAGGGCTCCTACAACCTGAGAATGTATGTGCTTGAGCCACTTCAGTGCTTCAAGTACTAAAAATACAGTCACCACTAGGTTAGCTGCAAGGCAAAGTCCAAACGTGGTATTTGTAGCAAGGCACACCGAGGTGTGCCTTAAAGCACACAAAGAAGGACAAAGGGACACAACATTCATGTCCAACTGTGCCAAGAGCATCATGCTGGTCTGGCTTGCTCTGTTAGCGCGAAGATTCTAAAAGCCACCAGACTTTGTTCCTGCTCCCCACGTACACATGTCTGGGGACTTAACAAAAGGAACCTCCTCGACACCTTAAAGAGGACC
>NC_051395.1:37880882-37882603 GCF_015228065.2 Penaeus monodon | reverse complement strand
TATTATTTTTATTTGTTTTGGGGTGTGGTGTGTTGTGTGTGGGTGTTGTGTGTGGGTGTGTGTGTGTGTGTGTGGCGTGTGTTATTTATTAAAATTTTGTTTTATTTTATATTTTTATATTTATTATTTTTGTTTATGTTGTATGTATTTTTTTTTTTTTTTTTTTTGGGAAAAGGGAAGGGGGGGGGGCGGGGAGGGGGGGGGGGGGAGAGGAAGAGAGAGAGGGCCGCGGGCCCCAGTGGTTAGAGCTCGAATCGATGGAACGCGGCCCTTGGTTCGGGGTTCGAGTCCCGGGCCCGGGGCGTTTTCCCTTCCCTCGTTTCCTACCTGCCACTGGGGGGCCCAAACCAGCCAAGTCAGTGCTGGGCCCCAAACCCGTTTAAAAAAAGTGGAATGATTTCTAAAAAAGGTACCCCGGCACTTCCGTGGGGAAAGGAAAAGGGACCCCCCACGTACTCCCCAAGAATCCAACATGAAAAATACAAAATTTTATTATGCTGTGACCACGGGTCTAAAACATAAACCCACTAAAAAAAAAAAAAAAAAAAAAAAAAAAAAAAAAAAAAAAGGGAAAAAAAAAAATTATATATATTTTTTTATTTAAAAGTTTTTGTAGTTTATAATTATTATTTTTTTTTTTTTTTATTTATATTATCTTTTAACGGTAGGTTTTTTGTCTGAGCCGCCCTGGGCACGCATGATATTAATTGTGGTTTTTATGTTTTGATGCTCTGGGGTGATCGGTAGGTCCCCCGTTCTTTTTCCCCGAGAAAGCCGTGTTTCCCTTTTTGGGAATCATTCTCCTTTTTTCATCCGGGTGGGTCAGCACGACTTTGGGGTGTTGGCCACCCAGTGGTAGGTAGGGAAACGGAGAAGTTCCCTTGCCAAAAGGGGAAAAACGCGCCGGCCCGGGGACTCGAACCCCCGAACTCAGATTCCGTGTGACAGTGTTGGTTTGACGCTCTAATTTTCGGCCACCGCGGGCCCGACGTCATGGGCTTCCCTGATTTTCTTGGCAAATTTTGAGCGGTGTTTTCCATTGCCCCTTTCCCCCCGGCGTTTTTTTTTTTTTTTTTTTTTTTTTTTTTTTTTTTTTTTTTTTTTTTTTCCCAGTCACCATTCTATTTACCGGGCCCGCTTGGGCTGGCTTATCCCCAAGCGGCTAGCAGAATCGAGGTGAAGTTCCGTGCCCCAAGGGGAAAAACGCGCCGGCCCGGGACTCGAACCCCCGAACTCAGATTGCCGTCGTGACAATTTTAGTCCGACGCCTAACCATTCGGCCACCGGCCCCCCTTGCCTTTCCGGGGGGAAGGCAATGGGAAAACCACCCCCTAAATTGCCCCGAAAAATTTTGGAAACCATGATTGCCAAGGCAGGGGGCCGAATGGTTTGAGTATCGGACTCAAAAACCCGTCAGCGGCAATCTAGTTTGAGGGGTTTGAGTCACCCCGGCGCGTTTTCCCCTTTGGGGAAGGAATTCCCTTGTTCTCCTAGCCACGGGTGGCCCAAACCAGCCCCAAATCAGTGTGGTCCCAAACCCGGGTAAAATCTGAAATGATTTCCCAAAAAGGTAAAAACCCCGGGACTCCCCTGGGAAAAGGGCTGGGGACCCTACCACGTACTCACTCCAAAGCATCACAACGCAAAAAAAACCAAATTCATGCTTGATCACGGGGGCTCAGAAATGAAATACCGTTAAAAAGGGAAAAAGAATATATTAA
>NC_051395.1:37855882-37868382 GCF_015228065.2 Penaeus monodon | reverse complement strand
ATGAGGGCGACATGGATCAGGGAAAGACAAAAGTGGAAGGTATACTTGGGAGCCTCAAAAAGAAGAAATGGCAATGGGCAAGTCATATATGTCAGAAACAGGGCGACAGGTGGACAAAGAAACTAACAGACTGGGCTTTAGATAACGTAAAGAACCCAAGGGCCAGACCAATGACAAGATGCCGTGACAAAACAATGAAATCTGGGGGCCAAAACTGGAAATAAAAAAACAAGGCAAACAAAGTTGAAAAAGATTAGGAGAGGCCTACATCCTGCAGTGGATTGATGATGATGATGATGATGATGATGATGATGATGATGATGATGATGATGATGATGATGATGATGATGATGATGATGATGATATATCATGTATACGCACACATATATTTATATGTGTGTATAGGGGGGGGGGTTAAACCAAACAACCAACAAACACTTGTGTTCAGCCACAGACGAGCATTATCTTGCCATTCAGAGATCCTACTCCTCGAGTTGCCAGACACTGCTACCCTGAGCAAACCAATGTTTAGTGCCTTTGCTTATGTTATGCCTTGCTAGCTCTTGCTCACGAAACACCATTTGATTTTAATGTTAACTTTCATTTACAGAAAGACAACTCTTGACTAAGTGGCATATAGGCAGCTCTGTCAAGTCATCATGGTTTGCCGTGACCTTGACCAGGCTAATCTGTGTCACAGACCCCTTTCACTGGTTGTTGATTGACCCACAGGCCCTGAATAGTCATGTAGCCACGGCTATCATCACCTCCATTCAGAGCCCAGTAGTCAACCAGCCTTTGATCTCTATCTCTGGCAATGACTATTTCCCTCTCTTCCTGTACTCTTTCTGGGCATATAAGAGTCCCTGTGACTCTGGTATATGACCGGGGGAGGTGTACAGCCTCATTCCTCTTTTAGCAGTTTGGGACCAGGGAGTACTACCAAGTACAAAGCCTAGAGTCTAGAGAGGAACCGGAGAACCCCGCTGGTTCTTCTTCTTGAAAGGGTCAGAGAAATAACAGGTCTCCACAAACCTGCACACTACACATATTATGTAGGGCAGGGGCTACGTTTCGGAAAAGGGTCTCCACTGACCAGTCCAGGAACATTCATACATTCTTTACAGCTCCATCAAAAGGGGACAAGGGTGGGTTTGTAAATTTCTGACATCCCTGGGGTTAGTGGCATAGCTCACGTCGCCTCCACTATCTCATGCCCTAATGAAAATCAAGATCAAGATCACCAATGGGCGACCCTCTTCCTCAAAGAGGGAAGCCCCTCTGCAAGCTTTCTTTGATGCTGAGATTAAGGGTAGTAACTGTCTATGACCATTGCTTAATCATCTGGCAAGATAAGAATAATGCAGAAGCCTTATTCACCACTCATTACATAAACCAGCTTAAGATCAAAGGTTTTGAACCTCAGCTGCCACAAGAGTTAAAGGCAGAGTTAACGCTAGTCTTAAAGCAGCTTGACAGAGCTGGTAAAAGAATCACCGGAAAACATCAAAGAGGAGATGGAGAGAAACCTATCAGGTACGAATATTGGCAATATTTTCATTATGAAAAACAGCTCCAATCAAATAGAATCCAAGTGGTTTACCAACATATTACAATGTATACCACTTTGGGCACTATAAAAACAACTGCCCAGATAACGAAAAAAAAGGTTAAAATGCATGAACTGTGGTAAAGGACATCGAACTCTAACCAACTCTTGCCCCAAGAGGAAAGAAGCAATGCAAAAAATAAAGGAGAACAAAGCTAAGAAAGAAGAAAAGAAATTCCCATTAAAAGGGTTGCCGAGCAAACTGCTAAACAAACAAAAGTTGACACACTATGCATGGCTGAAATCACTAATGTAAGAAATATTGGAGGAGAAATAATAATACAGCTAACTGGTGACTTTTCTGTAGGCATAATGACTGCACTGACTCATGCCTATTTGCAAAATATCATGGAGCCAGGTCTTGGTTTTAGGGACCATGCCAAAAAAGCATTAAAAAAGAACAACCTACCAGATCTAGACCTTGGGAACAGAGATTCCTGGGGGATCTTCAAGGTTCTCCCACCAAAAAACACTAAACACCACAACAGAAACCACACTTACACATTAACAGTTTCACCATGCCACACCCATCCTCCACAACCAGATCTCTCTTTGCCGCACCACAGAGGAATCCATCACCAGCACCAACACCAAACACCAACTCCCACACCTACACAATCACCTGCACGACCTCACACAACCAAAAGAGACACATACAAGCAATCACCACAGCACCCAAAACGACAGCAAACACAGTCATACAAGCAATTACACAGCACCCAAAACGACAACAAACACAAAGCCAAAACAACATATGTACACCACAAACACACAAACGACCTTACAGACTCTGAGATTGATGATCAGTCCCTCTGTCATAGGGACGGTTACGATCTCAACCCAAAAACAAACTGCTGTAGAGCCCTCATGCTGCAAACACCTTAACAGGCAAAAACAGGCACAAGGGATAAAATGAGGTACAACTAAATGGATTTACATATACACCACATACCAAATATGGATTGGCGAACAGAAAATCACACAACACCTGCACCCAGGAAACATATTCCTCCAGCCAAACATGATCGAAAAGATCAAACAACAAAACCTTGAACATGTACAGAATGGCTGGTACAATACATCCAAGTAACACCATGGTTGCAACACAACGCATTACAGTCGCGCTGCACGATCATACAACATAATGTACTCACATGGACATACAGACGAAGACAATAACTCACTCACTCAAACATCCACAAACAATGAAATTATTCACCTACAGTACATACACATCCAACAAAACATACAAGAGCAATGATGGCGTAGCCATTACTGTCAAACAACGCATCAATCACAAAATACTAGACACTCACCTCAGAACTCATGGCCAATTAAATAGACACAACTCATGGACCTATTACCATTGCCTCCGCCTACATCCCCCCACGCAGACCTTACATAAACCAACCTGACCTCTTTCAACTCCTGCGACACCTCGCCTCACTCATCTCTGACGGCAGACTTATCCACCTTGGCCCAGATACACCCACATTCATACATGCAAACAGCTCTACCACACCAGACGTAGTTCTCGCCAACACGCAAGCAAACCTGAACTACCACATAACCACAGACGATGTCACATTTAGTGATCACCTCCCCATGATACACACACTATGCAACAAAACAAAAGATCCTAAAGTCTTCTGGATGAAGTACAGGAGACTCATAGGATCGAACAGACAGATGATCACATACATATACAACACCAACCGACAAAAGATAAACACAGCAGAGGGGATGGGAGCTGTTCACAGGGAATTCTGGCAACAGAACTTCCAAATCCCCCCAGTTGAAAACATATTCGCCCAGACACAGAAGTTGAGGTAACACAATCACTACAACATCTGCAACACCTGATTCTCCCATCACAAACGATATCGCTCAACTCACTTTTACCAGACAACCCTCTCTCACACCCCATCACACCAGAAGGCATGAGACACACACACACACATGATCCAAAAACACAACACCAGGAGCCAGCAACATTTACAAACTCATCTTACATCTTCCACCCATCATATTCTCCAGATTCAGAGACATTTTCAGTGCTGCCCTGACAACAGGACACTTCCCTGCCAAATTCAAACAAGACTCACTTGTTTGATTCCTAATTAAGGGAAGCCACCTCATGAGGTGACCAGATTCTGACCCAGTTTACTGCTAGAAGTTCCCGAGAGGATTCTCACCCAGACTTAAAACACACCTTGAATACAACAAACACAACACTAGGCAACATGGCTTTCACCCACACAGAGGGACTGGGGGCGCAATAGCCTTCACTTACAAGGAAATCGCTCTCAGTCTCGCAAACAAGGACCAAGCCAACATCATACTATGAGACGTTACCAAGGCCTTTAATAAGGTCTGGCAAATACAAAACCAGCTACAACTGCCTCTACACTTCACATGCCTCTTATGCTACTTCCTGGACAACAGAAGAGCCTTGGTTCCTACCTAGGACCTTCCATCCACCTCAGAAGTGGAGTTCCACAGGGTATCATTCTCTCACCAACACTTTACACCCTCTACACTGCCAGTTTAACACCCCCAACACCCTGCAGCAACTGTAACGCATATGCAGACATCACACAAATTATATCACACCCCTCCAAATCCAAAAACATCATGGAAGCAGCCACACAAACAGTCATTGACACGATCAACACACACAAAAACAATTAGAAAATACAGACCAGCACAAATAATTCATAGTTATACCAGTGGCAAGAAGCAACCCACCTCTACTCACAATAAACAACACAGACATACCACACACAACCACGGGAAACATGCTAGGCTTACACTTCAGCAGAAACAGTATTTACACACACACACACACACACATACACACACACACACACACACACACACACACACACACACACACACACACACACACACACACACACACACACACACACACACACAACCATGCAAGCAAGCACTTCTCATATTGCACAACACCCACTAAACTCAAGCTCTCTAAAACTACTGTAAGACCTGTACTTCAGTACACATCCATTCCATTGATTGCATTGATTAAAACTCAAGATGCAATCTATACAGAACAAAGCACTATACTGGATAAGCAACACCATTATACAAGACAGAATGTGCAACAGAATCACTGAACAATCATTACACCAAGTATACAACATACAGCCGTTGAACATACGCATAGACGCACAAAGTCAGTGAACCTGGGATCGCATACAACGTATGGACAACGCAAACTATGACGACATCATAGACAAACACATACACACAAAGAAATCACCTGTGGTGGCCCAGGACACTCCCACTTGTCAACGGAGATCCCCCAGAACCTCTCTATGTGGACTATTTATAAGAACTGTTTCAGCGCATCAACACTCCTGGTCCTACCGCTGTAACCTCCTCTTAGAGGTGCAGGACCTGCGCTCCCTCTCTGAGGTGAATCAACCTTTGGGTGGCTGTGTCACTTGAGAGGGATGAACAAAAGATTCCAAACAATGATGTCAATCTAGGTTGCCAGAGACCAGGGCATGATCACTGTGTTCAAAGATGAAGCTGCCCTGAATTTTCTGCAGGAAACGAGGGAGGGCTCCTACAACCTGAGAATGTATGTGCTTGAGCCACTTCAGTGCTTCAAGTACTAAAAATACAGTCACCACTAGGTTAGCTGCAAGGCAAAGTCCAAACGTGGTATTTGTAGGAAGGCACACCGAGGTGTGCCTTAAAGCACACAAAGAAGGACAAAGGGACACAACATTCACATGTCCCAACTGTGCCAAGAGGCATCATGCCTGGAGTCTGGCTTGCTCTGTTAGGCGCGAAGAGGTTGCTAAAAAGCCACCAGACTTTGTTCCTGCTCCCCCACGTACACATGTCTGGGGACTTAACAAAAGGGAAACGGCTCCTCGACCACCTAAGAGGAAGGAAGCACCTCCCCAGTTGACACCGGACATCTCCAATAAAAAAGAGTTTCTAGCCATTGCAAAGGTGCAAAAAAGAACCACAGGAATAAAGGTTCAAAGAGCACTGTAAAAGCATCCCCAAAAGATGATTAGATACAACTCTCCTGCCGACTGCTGTAGTCATTGGACTGCTGTAGTCACTGAAGTAGCAACAGCTTTGGGCAGTTATGGTCGCCATGAAAGCAATGACTCATACTGTTACAGTCCTGAAATGGAGGAAGCTGGACAGAGCCAAACCTGCCCCACCCTCACTCCAGGTCGAGACTCCCCTCCATACTCCAACCATGGCTATACCCTCACAGGCAGAGCCAAACCAGGTTGAATCTATTCACCTATTACTGGAACAGGCTGACCTTACCCAGGTAAAGCCAGCAAAGAAAAAGAAAGACACACACAAAGCCTGAAATGAGAAAAGCCAAACTCACGAAAGTCAGAGCTACCAAAGGCTCTCCACCTCTCAGTGGACCCTTGGATAGCCTGACAAACAGCCCAAGAACAGATGATCCCTCAATCAGCGAGGACTTCACAATGAGTTGTCAGACTCCAATATATATGAATCTGATCACAAAGATCTCTGATGTAACTAACACCAAGTAACATCATGATACACAATCTAAGCATTCTGCAGTGGGACATCTATGGCTTCAATTCGAGAAATCACATCCTCCAAGCAAACAGAGGGGATAGTTCACTTTTCAGGGCATCATGTCTTCATGCTGCCAAGTACAGCTGGCATAAGAGGGTTGATTACCTTAGTCAAAGTAACAATCCCTTATTCCGCAATAGCCGATGCACCGCACTGTGGAGACAATGTTAAATCTCTTGCTGTAGAGATTCACCTGGATGGGAGCCCCTCAACCTGTACAATGTGCCATTCTGTAGGAGCTTAGACATCAGCCAGGTCTGTGCTACTGCAGCACAAGACCAAGTGATTATAGGAGGAGATTTCAATGCACACCACCCCATCATGACTCCCTGAAGGGCACCGGATGTGACAGGCTATCACACAGCCAGCAAGCTTGAGACATTCCATGAGATCACTCTTCTTAATGCCCAAGAGCCAATGCATGTCAGAGGAGGGGTCCTACACCTCACCTTGGCCAATGTGGCTCCGGTGAAGAGAATCAGACAACCTAGTCTTCCTATGGGAAGCTGTCCCATACTGCCAACAGAGTTAGGTAGCTCACCTGACCCATTCCCACAGACAGTGGCAATGAGTCAGGTGAGCTACCAGCCGCTCAGCCCCTAGGTGCACACACCAAGACCCTGAATCAGAGGCAAACAGACTGGTGCACGAGTTCTCTGCAAGAACAAGCAGCAACAGTCTACCAGCTGAACTGAGGGCAAACCAAGAACACCTACAACCAGGCAGACTTGCTCATATCAGAGAAAGGGCAGCCGAACCCGATAACTCAGATGTTATCTTTTCTCTGAGGGAACTGAGAAAAACCTACAAAAACAGTTCTCACTTAACCCTGGGTTTTGATGGGATCTCGCACCCGATGATTTCCCATCTAGGACTGGCACTCCTGCAGGTCATCAAGTCCTGGAAAACTTCCACTCTCCCCCAGAGCTGGAAGAGGGCTACCATAGTTCTAGTCTCAACCTACTCATGGAGGCAAACCTTCTCCCTCTGGACTCACGAATTGATCTAATGGCAGCACAATGCCTTTCAAAGGTCATCCAGACAAAAAATACTCAGATGCCTAGAACAAGATCACGAGTTCTTTGCAAACAACTCCTGGCTGTCTCACACAGCCAGGGTGTTGATTTGCTATCAGCTCAAAGAACAACTACTTCCCCCCACCCCGACTTTATTGAAGCCCCACCATGGGCACAAACCTTGATGGAGTTCTCTATTATAAGCTTGTCAAGGAGAAAGGATTAATACCTCATGTCTAGTCTAAAGGCAGAAACCGAGAGAGTCATTGCAACCATCACTCCTCCGGGTAGTAGAACATACTTCACAGATGGATTAGTCGATCCCTTAACTCACACTGCAAGTGTCAGCTTTGTAGCAAGGTATACCTTCCTCAGAGGCAGAGGCAGTTACAATCATTGGAGCCCTAGCCCAGGCATCCCTGAGGAAAGGACACGTGGTCATACATACAGACTCCAGGGCAGCCACTGGCTGTCTTCAATACAGCTCGCCCAAAGACATCTACCTGCTGGCCACTGTGCTTACCATAGTGCAGAGAATTCTTGCTCAGGGTAGAAGAATAATCATAAACTGGGTCCCCAGCCACATAGGCATCAGAGGGAACGAGTTTGCTGACAGACTAGCTGACACTGACAGGGGTATGCCCTCAAATCCCATGATCATACAACCAAACCGAAATATCATAAGGCAGAAGTGTAATGCCACAAGCTTGTGCCTTCTTCCTGCAGCTTAACAGAGAGAAAACGAGATCCTCTTCCTCGGTCAGATGGTACTCAGACGCCACAGGCTATGAGCCACTATCACTCTCTGAGACAATCAATAGAGGTACCGAAGTCATTCTTCACAGAATCAGACCAGGCTACCATTGCGCATGGCAGATCATAGAAACGATTGACTATGCAGAAAGGTGTTGCATGCATTATGACGAGCCGAACGCCAACCTGGTACATTACTTACAGAGTTGTGAGTACACACAATTTCTGAGACAGGGACCCGCTGGTAAAGAGATTATGCCGCATGCTTACATCATGCCGGCAGGAGCGCCTACTGGCAATCCTGCCACCACTGTAAGCATCGAGTGTCAGAGAACAAAATGAGACTCAGGCCGGGCTATATATATGGAAGGCCCGGGCGAAGCATACTTCGCTAATATCAATGTATGTATGTAGCGCATCATTTCGCCTGGGCGAGGAAAAAGCCTCCGGACCGCTCTCATCCGCCTAGTAGCGCTTGTGCTCGGTTCAGAGGATGATTTCCAAGCACAGAAATAACTATAATGCTAACTCCACACCATCACTCTAGTCACCTACCGCCGCTTATGTATGCACAGAAGGTGACCATCATATACATATACATTCACGATGTCATCAGCATATATCATTACACTCACATCACCATCACCATATACCATTACATTCATGTTATCATCATACATCATTACATTCACGATATTACCATCCCTGGTTTAACGAGTTTATGTGTTGACAACTACGTTTAGTGTATTACATTATCACCTGTTTGATTTACTTGACCTCCATCACAACAATTTATTACTATTTGTTTACATCTCATTTCTCATTCTTATGTTCATGATATTTATATATGTGCCGCATGGTGCCAACCACATTGCTCACATTCACCTGTCACTCACAGTATGCAGACACACAAATCCCACGGAACACCCATGAATATAAACCCGGCTAACAATGTTACAGCAGATGATCTGCCTGGGTTAGAGAAAGGCCCTTGCCTTGCCTGATCACAGATGAGCGCTGGACAGGGGATGTTTCCCACCCCTACACAGATACTTTGAACACGGTATTCCTTTATTTATATACTCCTTTATTTTTATACCCCTATATTTACATGTATTTGCCATTCACCATTGCTCATTTCATAATACATTGCACCCAGATATACTCACCCTCATACACCTTCAACCGTCCACGAAAAGCACCTCCTCATCTTACACGTACCCACTCATTTCACCAACTTTCAGACTATTTCTTTGTCAACCCACCCCCTTCACCATACCTCATTATGTTTTTACATTTTCGCTCACTTAAAACAAAATAAAAGAGTGACCCACTGAACCTCTCTCTCAGCTTCTAGGAGCTGGAAGAGAGGCAGGCGAGGGGTCTCACTTGCAGAAGCTATCATAAACAGACCACTCACGTTATGATAATTCCTAGCAGGCAAAGATCTATTTTTCTATTTCCCATGTTCCATTTTATGTTCTCATCTTCCATGTTCCACTTTATGTTTCCATGTTCCTTAATGTATTTGGTTTTGCATATTAATTTACCTATTTGTTCTGCTGATTTTTTGTCCATCACAATACTCTATCGGCAGGTTAACCAAAAAAAAAAAAAAAAATGGAGGGGGTCCACAAAACCTGATTTCCACCTCACACGAGATGGAAGGGAGTCAGGCGAGGGTCTTACCTGCAAAAAAGTTACCAGAACAAGACAGCCCTTACTATGATAACACTTTCCAGGCGAGAGAAAAATTGTCTCCTACCAAACGGACATGGCTCCATACTTAAGAAACTAAAGCCACGTCTTCCAACAGCGATGAAAAACAAAAGAAAATACCACGCAAGGAGTCTGGCCCCCTCCTTTATTACTCAGTCTTCTTTCAAGTTCAAGGTAGCTAGCTACCATCAGCTTTCCTTCCCATCCTGAATCTAAGGAGTCCTCCTCCCTCCCTTTACTACATCCAACGTGGCAGCATCCAACGTCTGTGTGTGTGTATATGTGTGTGTGTGTGTGTGTGTGTGTGTGTGTGTGTGTGTGTGTGTGTGTGTGTGTGTGTGTGTGTGTGTGTGTGTGTGTGTGTGTGTGTGTGTGTGTGTGTGTGTGTGTGTGTGTGTGTGTGTGTGTGTGTGTGTGTGTGTGTCTCTCTCTCTTTTCTTTTTTGGTGTGTGTGCTTGCATACGTGCGGGCATGTGTGCGTGCGTGTTTATGTTTACTACAGTTACACGTAATGATTAATGTCACGCTTACTATTTTTATCTTTACCAGAGCACTGAAGACTTTTTTTCAAGGGAAATAGTGCAAATAATAGTAGCTACTATTCACGGTGAATCTTATGGACCCTTTTCCACGGCTTTACCCGACATAACCATAAATTACATAGCGTCGGCCTCGGCGATGTTCCGTTGCGATCTCAGCGATGTCTCTCGTGAAGAAGCTGTGCTCGATGTCGGACGCGATGATGCCCGGGGCTACAGGAATACCTGAACCTCGTTTTGCGTCTTGATAGCTACTCCCAAGCTAGATGTCATATAATCAGAAGCCATCTGGCCGCTACAGAGCCAATATTACCTGTAAACCTTTTTATTCATAATGATTATTAAGAGTACCGAGTATCTCTCCATATCGAGAAAGTTGGGTAAAACGAACGCCATTGACATAGCTCTGAGCACGGAATGCCATCGCCCAAACAGCAAACTCAGCGCTCGATCGCTTGGAAGAAATAGATGACGACGAGTTGGATGAAACCTTTTCTTGGAGTGAAGACGCAGTGGGAGGTGATGGAGGGGCCTTCCCTGCCGCCACACGCACTGGCTTAGACGGATGGGGCCTTTAGACAGCCATTGTCACAGAGGTTCCCGAAGTTTAGCGTTCCGTGTGTCGCACGAATATTTGTGGAACGATCTTCGGTTGTCGCAACTCTGTAGTGCGGTTAATTATTCGTTAACGGAGTTCTCCGCAATGTTTTCTGTTCCTTATTTTGGGATGGTGATGCGTTATGAATTTGCACTTGTTGTTATAAGCGTGGCGTACCCAGCGCTGAGTACATGTGGAACAACTCACATCACTGTGACTTGGCCTCCAAAGCAACATTATGAGCGCTCGGATACTCGCTCACGGACACTCACCCTGGGTGAGGCACTAAAGGGAGGACCTGCCCTCCGCTGCCCAGGATTCCCCGTCCAATGAACCTGCTCCTTTGTCGCACCTCTAGTCTTGACCTCTGATCTTCAGACCAACTACCTGAATCTGTACCGTCCCTCTTTTATTACAAGAACAAATAGAATATTACTATGCTTATAATCAAACCTGAGCTTTGCTCCTTGCTCTTTCTTCCCTGTCTTTAGACTCCTTTAGTCTCTCCTCTCTCTCGATGTTTTTTGTCTATTTATCTGTTTGTCTCTGTCTCTCTGTCCTTCTGATGGTCTCTCTCTCTCTCTCTCTCTCTCTCTCTCTCTCTCTCTCTCTCTCTCACTCTCCTCTTTCGTCTTACTCTCTCCCTCTTTCCTCTCTCTCTCTTCTCTCTCTCCTCTTCTCTCTCTCTCTCCTCTCTCTCTCTCTCTCTCTCTTCTCTCTCTCTCTCTCTCTCTCTCCCTCTTCTCTTCTCTCTTCTCTCTCTCTCTTCTCTCTCTCTCTCTCTCTCTCTCTCCCTCTCTCTCTCTCCTCTCACTTTCTCTCTCTCTCTCTCTCTCTCTCTCTCTCTCTCTCTCTCTCTCTCTCTCTCTCTCTTTCTTTCTTCCTTTCCTTCTTTCTCCGTCCCTTTCTCTTTCACTCTCTCTCCTTTATCACCGTTGATCTCATTCTCTTACCGTCCGTTGACCCTCCCGGACCCATACCACACGTAGGTCCTCGCCATCGTGTCGCTCGACCGTGAATATGTCAATCCCAAAGGCACGTTTACGAAATCTGAAGCTGCCGCCGCATCATTATGAGTCAGAGGAGTGTTTGCAGTGATGAGAGGATCAAGTCAAAGACTCAGCTCAACACACGTGATCTTTGGTATTATGTCAAGCGTAAGGAAAGTGATGATAATTGTATTATATCCCCCAGTGACAACAGGATGGAATTTTCGACCCTGTGAGAAGGATACGTTGAAGCTACACTATATTAACTGTGAAGATAAAAACATGTAGATTATAGGCCATGAGAATATAACAGACAATTACGTTATCCCCAGTCATGGGCAAGGTCAGCGAACCAGGTAGGATGTCTGGGTTGTATCAGTGGCAAGGGAAAGGAACAAAAGGTGACATGCGAGCGCCGTGTATATAGCGAACCAGCGGATGAAACAATACCTGCACCTCAGTGGTTACGTTCCGTACACCTAGCTGATGCAATGGGGGCAGCGAGGATGGATGGGATACAAGCCTTTCGAGGAGGAGAGCTCGTTGAGTCGTCCATGAAGGTGCCACGTCGGCATTCTAAATTTGATGGGAAGCTAATAGAATGAATTCAGTTTTTGGGTAAAAGGATACAATTCGTGAGACGGTATTGGTTGAGACAAGCCGATG
>NC_051395.1:37800882-37805882 GCF_015228065.2 Penaeus monodon | reverse complement strand
ATTATATATTTCTATATATATATATTATATATATATATATCATATATTATAATTATTATATATATATATATTATATATATATATATTTTATTTATCTATCCATTTATCTATTTATCTACTTATTTATTCATATATCTATATATTTATATACTATAGCTCTCTGAATGTGTGTATGTTGTTTGTGTGTGTGTGTGTGTGTGTGTGTGTGTGTGTGTGTGTGTGTGTGTGTGTGTGTGTGTGTGTGTGTGTGTGTGTGTGTTGTGTGTGTGTGTGTGTGTGTGTTGTGTGTGTGTGTGTGCGTGTGTGTGTATGTTTTTGAGTTCATTCTTTATTTGATTATTCCTTACTTCTTGTATAAGATATTTTGTGCCATTCGGTTTTGTTCTTGCCTCACAGTCACACATTTTCAGATCGTCACCCCACCTCTCCGGGTTCTACCGAAGACATCCATATTCTACAGAAGTATCCTTCCGGACTCCTCTCCGCGGATACTCCTTTGCCTCCGCCCAGTCTCACCCCCCCCCCCCTCCAAGGGTGGTAAGTGGGAGGGAGCGCAATCACTCAGCGTGAGGACGTGTGCGTGCAGCTTATCTACAAAGTGGTCACCTCGCGATGACAAATAGCCGCACGCAGGGAGGCCAATTTATGGTTATGCCGTTCATTGGGGAGGCGGTCAATACCGCCTCCAGAGAGGCTCTTCACAACAGCCCGTCGGTGCGGTAAATATCTCCTTAGTGGTGTAAACCGGGACGCCTAATGCGCCCATTTTCTTCTTCGTACGGCCATTGATGATATTTGTTTACACAAGAGGCGTTTGAGAGGCGCCCCAATGCCGCGGCAGGTAATGGCTCGAATTTTTGCGATGGTCTGGTTAATTAGTCACTGTTAGGATTACCTTTGTCGCGCCTGGTGATTACATTCCAGCATTGTGCATGCTGATGGGCCGTTAGGGAGGAACTTTCGAAGCAATATGTTGCTGACGGAATTTCAGATAATCGGTGACGGGCGCCCGAATACGCACACTCCTTTATTCCCTGAGTAGACAGTGGCTCTGTCGCCCTCTAAGCAGTGCATTGTCACACTTGCCGAGGGTAGTCGTGATAATGGCGCTGGTGAAGGGAGGGATCCCCTTGCCGGAAATAACTTTTCAACTGGTCTTGGCAGGCAGCACTAGCTGTCTGATTTTTAATATCGTTTGGAATTAGTTTTCACTGTTTGATGTATTTGATAATGTTTATATCAATCAATATTTTTGGGTTTTCATATGATCAACAATTTGCATTGATTTCGCGTTTTTTTTCTCTCTTTTTAACAAAAGAGTGAAAATATAAACATTATCATCACCCCCCCCCCCTCTTTACCCTATCCCGTCAGACTCTCTCGCCCTTCAGATGGAACGCAAATACGGAATGGTCCCAGGCTCCTCGTTTTGACCTCACTCCATAGGGCGCTCCGCCCCTCCTCGGCTACGAGGAAGCCATCGGGAGACACTTTCGGAAGGCAAGGGCACTCTGATGACAGATGCGCGTGGTTCAATACTTCAAATTCCTTTTTCCCAGCAGAGTATATGCAGTTACTTTTATCCTGGTCTACTGTCAGTCTCATACGTTTTACGTTTTTCACTTTTGTTCGTCTCATAATTATTAACCTCTATTACACACACGTTTTCATTAATGATTTCTTAGTCATGTAATTCAGACATTTCTCATGACAGACCATACTCATGGGTAAGTTAATTCCATTCCGTTTGTTTGTCTCTCTATGAAAATGTTCATTTACTACCTCGTAGCCTTACAAGTCAAATATCCTGTAGAATGAGATAGCTTTCCTTCCGTCTCGCACACCTTATGGCGCAACAGCCACTTCCCCCTCTGGCCACCATGTCGTTTTCCTCCTTTCGTCGGCACTGACATGCGGACCATTTTTTGCGTTTCTGTCATCCCCATACTCCGTAACACCATCCTTCAACATTGCCTGCCTGGGAGCATAGGCGGCACGTTTACCTCGTGCCTATGACATGCCTCGATGCAAGGGCGCCCCATGCCGCACATTCCCGTGAACTGGAGCGTGGCGGAGTCACGCCGGGAGTCAGACCACCATTTTTGCTCAACAGGAGCAAACGTGGGAGTACATGCTGCCTAATTTCTTCCAGTTACACTTTGCACTAAAAGGGGAGGCCGTAGTTCTGACCTATAACTTTCGCCGGTCATTTATAGATATGAATTTATAAATGTAGTCTCAGTAAAGGATCACTCAGATATTGTCTAGGTGCCTAAAATGTTCGAACATCAACTGTTGGCATTTTCTGGAGTTATGAAATGAATTAATCGCAATTACGACTCAAGTGGCTCAAATGACGTAACTAACTTGTAGTTGAGCGCCCAATTTTCGTCCGAATAGATTGCAGTGTTATGGCCTCAAGTGACAGTGGGTATTCGCTACTCGGGTGGGGGTGACATCCGATAGCCAGCACGGTTGGCTGCCATGTACGGGTCAGCCAGTTCTAGGGAGGAGAGCAGCTGGTCAGCACAATTCTATAGGCTCTAACGAGCCAGGTAAGGTCGAGAAAGCGGTCCCAGGTGGATAATCTCCCATGCACCAACCCTGGTCACGCTATATGTCTGACATGCATTACATGGTACATATTAGTGGACGGTATAAATATACGTGACGGGGAACTGCATAGTAGTATGTTTCCTGAACAGTTAATCGCTCCAACAATTTGTCATTTACTTTCTTGAACGTCGCCTGGTTTACTTGGCAATATAATATTTTCATGGATATTAGATGACTTACATACAAAACGTTCTTTTAATATATATATATATATATATATATATATATATATATATATATATATTTTATATATTTATATATATATATATATATAAGTGTTTGTGTGTGTGTGTATGGGGTGTGTGTATGTGCATATATATATACATATACATATACATATATATATATATATATATATATATATATATATATATATATAATATATATAATATATATATATATATAAATATATATATATATATGTATGTATGTATATATATAGTCGAAACCACAAAACAAGGGACATTTTGCACTTGAACGCATTTCCCAAGGTTGGTTGAAATACTAAAACGACTAAAAATATTCATATCTGGCAAAACTTCGCGGCCGCTCCGAAAATGATGGAATATATCGAAAAATATCCACAAAACGGTATAAGATAAACCGACCAATCTCTAAGTCAACAAAGTGGGGGAGATCCTCCAATATTTGGGCCGGAGTCAGTCCCAGGACAGCCTCGTGCCACTCCAGGAAAACTTCAAGGAAAAGCTCAATCAACTTAGAGCTTCTTGGCGAAGTCAATCACCCGTTAAGTTTGGTCACTTAGAATAGCTTCTTTACTGTGGGCGGCAGAACGAACATCTTACTCGCTACTTTTAGAGTAATGCTGCTGCCGTTATTGTGGTTATTTCTTGAGGGCTTTTACTTCCTGGTGGTGTGCTTATTGTCATCGTCATCATCATCAATATTGTCATTATCAGCATCATAATAATAATATTCACCATCATATTCATTATCATCATATCCATCAACACATTCAGTACTCTAGCCATCTGTACGTAATATCATTGCTGACATTATCACAGGGCTTCTACTTCCCGCTGGTGAGCTTATTGTCATCATCATCATCATCATCATCATCATTATCATTATTATCATCTTCGTCGTCATCTTAATATTCATCATCATATTTATCATATCCATCATCATCATATTCATTATCATCATATCTATCAACATATTTAGTACTCTAGCTATCTGTATTAATATTATCAATATCATTGCTGACATTATCACAACTATGTTCTTATCACTACTAGTGTCCTTCATTACCTTCAATACCACAATTCACGATGAAGTAGGTTCATTTTCTTAAGCTGGTATAAAAAGAGAAGAAAATACATACACTAGGAAAATTGGGGAAGAAGAAGATGAAGAGGAGGAAGAAAAAATTCTCTGCCGATGTGTACATTAAAGCTGGAGGGAAAGAGAAGGCACTGCTTCTGTTTGAAGAGAGAAAGAGAAAGGGAATTTTAATATCAGCCTGTAGACAAGGAAATGTAAATATCTTTCTTTTTGTCTTGGAGTCTTTTGCTCTCCTATTTGCATACGTACGCAGGCGCCCCTCAGCGATATTCCGTATTGTGTCATATCAAGATCAAACCTTGTCAGTGTAATTCAATGATCGATTCGCCGGCGGTGCTCAGAGGATCTCGAGACGTGATCTAAAATTCTGTTTGATGTATAACATGACTCCTGTAAGACTGATCCCTTTCTGCATCACATTATCATGCTCGATGAGTAAGAGTTAAAAATACATATGGAGACAATTTCGATTAAGATTTGATGATAATGATGACGATGAAGTTTTTGATGATAATGATGATGACTATAATGGCATTGATACGAAAAATAATGAGGATGGTAGCAGTTACACTAAGGATGATTATAGTTAGAGGTGATATGATACTACTAATAGCTGACAGTATCTATGATACTGATTTATAATGTTAAAAGTGTTAAGAATAACAAATCTGTTAATAACGGTGATGAAAAACAGTACTGATGAAATATACTTAGCATTGTTTTTATATGATAGTTATGATAAAAATAACAAAAGTAATAATAATATTGATATCAATGACTGTGGCAATGTTATCAAATCTAATGAACAAGTCTAATACGAGACTGTTGTAAACAATGGAAAAATAAAATGTGTTCTTTCAGTACCACTTTTTAAACTTCCACATAAGTATATCAAAGATCTGCCATTAATGATGCTGTTTCTAAAAACATCAAATTAAACTATTCAAATCATCCTAAACGAACAAAACAAAAAAAAATCACATAAACATGTCACCATGCGTGTGTGAAAAAGAACTGCGGAGAAAAAAAAAATAATAATAAAAAAAAAAAAAAAAAAAAAAAAAAAAAAAAAAAAAAAA
>NC_051395.1:37780882-37790882 GCF_015228065.2 Penaeus monodon | reverse complement strand
AATTATATTTTAAAATATTTATAATATATATATATATTATATTATTTTAAATATATTTATATATAAAATAATATTATTTTATATATATATTATATATATATATTAAATTTAATATATAATATATATGTATGTGTGTGTGAGTATGTATGTATGCAGTATACCATATATACCTATATTATATTACCTTATATATATAATATATAAATATAAATAAAATTAATTATATATATAAATATATATATTTTTATATATATATATATATATATAATTATATTTTAATGAGCTGTTGTTTGTTGTTGTGTGTGTGTGTAGGGTTGGTGTGTGGTGTATATAAAATATATATATATATATTAAAATAGATATATATATAATTATAATTATATTATTATATATATATGTACATATATATAAAATATTATTAAATTATATATATATATATATATTATATATATATAATATATATATATATAACATAAAAAAAGTAAATATATAAAGCATACTGTCGTCTATCATCATGCAAAAACAGATGTAAATGTTTAACGAAAGTGAAAATAGCGTCTTGATGGTGAAACTCATAGTTTTCAAAGGGTTGAAGACTTTGATCGTTTTAAATACATGACTCCCCTTACTTCGCAGGCGTTTCCTCTCTAACATTCAGTGATAATCTTTTTTTAAAGTTGTGACTGGCAGTGATGATTCCCTAGCGATATGGGTCGGCGTCTTTTTTTCGAAAATAGTTTCATTCTTTTCACTGGCGAATCAAGTGTGCTATTGACGCTGTTAATTCTTTCCTGGCCTCGACCCTATTCGTCCTCGCACATTAACAGGTAAATCCCGCTCCATTACGCTGTTCACTCTGCCGTGGCGACATGTATCCTTCATTACTCCTGAAAGAACGGCGACCACTTCACACCATCAGCCGTCAGCCCGGCGCCCGGCATAAAGAGCGTGCAGATAATGAAGGAACGTGAGTTTCTGTTATTGGGGCGTCAGGGCGCCCGTTTAAAGGCATGGCTGCGGACCTTGCTTGGGTTTTAAAGAAGAGTTTATATATATATTAATATAAAAATTATATATATATATAATTATATATATATAAAAATATATATAATAGAAAATTTATATATATATAATATATTTTAATAATATATATATATTAATATATATATAAAAATTTTAGATTTTATATGTATTACATATACATATTATATGCGATATATCTATATTAAAATTATATATATATATTATATATTAATATATATATAATTATATAATATATTTTATATATATTTTAATATATATTACATATATATATTATATTATATATATTTATATATATATAATATATATATTATTATATTATATATATATATATATATATATATATATATATGCACACACACACACACACACAACAGGATTAAACAGCCAGTGGCAATAATGGTAACGCAGTGAAAGCTCTGGTAAAAAGCAACAAAATCCTGCATTAATTTGTACGAACAAATAATTATTTCAGTCCTGCATAATCTTGAATGAAAACTGTATATGTATTTGGCTAGATGAATGATCATCTGTAATGTCATATATCATGAAAAACTGATACAGATAAAAGAGAAATAATATTTTCTTCTGTCAAGAGGACGTATTAATGTGACAGGATTTTAAAAATTGTTTAACTAAGTCCTGAGGGAATCGTAGTACCAAGATAATTATCGATAAAAGTTGACGTTAGGTTAAAAACCACAAGTGTATTTCTATTTAAGTTACACACACCAACACAACACACAAAACCACCACACACACACACACCACACAACACACAACACACAAAACCCACACCACACACACACACACACACATACACAACACACAACACCCACACACCACTTTATTTGTTGTGTGTGTGTGTGTATATATATATATATATAATATATATATTATAATATTATATATATATATTAATATTTATATATGTATATATGGGTTATTTTTCACCACAACACACACACATACACACCACAATATTATTATAATTTATATATTATTAATATATAATATATATATATATTTATATATTATATATATATATATATATGTATTATGGGTATATGTTCACACACCACACACACCACACACACACACACAAAACACAAATATTTAATAATATATATATTATATATATTTATATTATAATATATATTATATATTTAAATTTATTTATATTATTTTTTATATATATATATACATATATTATATATATATATTTGTGTGGGGTGTGTTGTGTTTTGGTGAACATTACCTATATTCATATTAATATATATAAAATTTTATATATAAATATAAATAATATATATTTATATATATAATATATATTATATATATAATATATTATATATATATATTATAATTAAAACATAAATATCAGGGGGGCGATCCCCAGCAATTTTTTTATTATTTTTACAAATAATCGATAATTCTTCCCTTTTTTTCGTTATTTTGTATTTCTTTATCGAGAGATTTGTGGTTGGGTGAGCTGGGTAGGATGGCACAAGGTAGGGGATGACATCAGAAGAGGGTGATGGTAGAAGAATGGTAAAGTCATGGTGTGAAGGAGGAATGGCAGAATAAACGGGTGAAGAAATAAAATGGGGTGATTGCATTTTGAATGAATGCAAGTGATGATGGAGAAAAAGGCGGGGGTTTATGGTTGGCAAAAGCATATCAATTAACTGCGGGAAAGGTATGACGGGTAATGGAAAAGAGGGGATGCTGGTGTGGAAAAGGAATGGGTGCAATTGAAGACTGATACACTGATAGTGTAATAAAATTTTCTCATTCTCTCTGTCTGGCTGTCTTTCTCTCTCTCTCTCTCTATCTCTATCTCTATCTATATCTATATCTATATTTATATCAAAATATCATATCTTATCTATCTAAATATACAAATTTTTTATTATATATATATATTTATATATAATATATATAATATATATATTTAATAAATTTTATATATACAACAAATTTTTTAAAATAATAATATTTAGTAAAATAATATTTTTATAATATAATAAAAAAATTATAATAATATATATATTATCTACATACATACATAAATATATATATATATATATATATAATAAAATAAATATATATTATATATATAATTATAATATATAAATATAAAATTTTATAAAACATACTTTGTGTGTGTGTGTTTTTTATTTTGGGTTTTTATATATATTATATATTTATTATATATATATTATATATATATATATTAATATATATTTAATATATTATATGTATTTTCTTCATATCATATATTATATATTATATATATTATATTATATAATATAAAATTATATATATAATATAATATTTATTACTTATGGATGGGTGTTCATTTCATTTTTGATGTAAAGAGAGGGCGTGGTACCCTATATGTTTAATTGCTTGCATGCCTTCTTGCTTGCAGCTGCCACCACTGGCTAGCCTAGTGAGAAAAAGGGATAAACTCCATTGCCAGTTCACAGCCTCTCTGTCATCGAGACCTTTGCAGTGCCTGCTCGTGGCCACCCATGGAAACTGGGCAACTTATAGTCCAGGGTTCAACCTTGGGGAATATCGGAGCACCAGAAGGCCCCAGAGGTATAGTGCCATGGTCCATCGGCGTGTGGACACGCCCTGGCTCTATACCAACTCCTGCCCCTTAGCTACCCTGGGGTTAAAAATGGCCGGCTTTGGGGGAGGTGGGCCTTGCCAGCCATTCTCCCCCCAGATAACTCACCAGCAATACCTGTAATCAATGGATGTGCTGAGGGGTGGGGTGCTGTCCCTCCCACCAGCATGTAGGCTGCTGGATATGTTGGGGGGGGAAAAATTGGGGACAGGGTGGGAACGAGAGTTATGCCGGCTGTGCCCTGGCAGGCGCCAACCCAGTATGAGGCTTATAGGGCAAAGCCCAAGGGAACCCCACAGACCCCTTTTATTTAGGGCAGCGTTGGGAAAGGGGGCAGGGTGGCATCACCCCAAACGACTGCCAAGGCTTAACCTCAGGCAAGCACACCACCAGCATTCGCTGATGGATCCTTCAGAACTGCAGGATTTACTGGAGTCTCGAGTTTTTGTGGGGACTGGTCAAGGTGGTAGTGGTTCCTAGGATCCACATGGGGGGACTCTAGGGTTTATAATTGAACACAATGAGGGAGGATGAGTGTGCCATTGGGTTCACCATGGCAGGCTCTGATCGATTCACAGAACTTGAAAACCTGATGGACCCCAAATTTTCGTACTCCCTTTAAACCAAAAAATCAAAGCAGCACTGGGGTCCATTGGGGTACTCCAAGGGCAAGGCAAAATTTCATCTCCCTGGAGACATTGGAAACCACTGAAGTGTGTTGCCTGGTTTAACTAAATGGTGATCAGAATTTGTGTCGCTCTTTGGTGTGTAGGGCTTGGACACTGCTGAGAAGGGACAAGGAACAGTTCATCAGGAATCTTGTGGGAGGTTGAAGGCCATTTCTTGGTAAATAACCTTCACCCTGCCTACCAAGCCTTGAAAAAACTAAAATCTAAGTCCCCCTCACAGATTATGCTTTGATTTTAAAATATTTATTTGTTATTTGTAAGATATGTATTGATAGATTTTTAAAGTTTTAATATTTTAAAATTTCTAAAAGGTATTCACCCCTAATGACCTTTGCTGTTACAGGAAAATAATTTAAAATAATCAATCAATCAACCCTCGTCACAGATGACTATAGTCTGCTCAGTGGATGGACAAGTCATCTCTTGACGAAAACTAAGCTACTTTTCATCCATGACAAAAGGTGCGCAAATCGAAAATAAGGGAAATACGGGACAGATAAGAGAGAAAATGACCCCCTCCAATTCTCTTTTGAGGGCCAAAAAAATGTGACAGTAAAACCATTCTGTGATCTATATAGGCCATGTATTGCTATGCATTGTAGAAAGAAAATTTTTGTAATTATACATTTTTTTTTCCTCGAATTCATGTATGCAATGTATTCATTTAGTTATATTATACTTCTTTTACGTGTTTTGGTAAATATTTACGCCATTCTGTACAGTAACCTTGTGCACATGCGCATTTTGCCACCAGGAGATTTGACACACAGTCCGACACCATTCACTGCGAAACGCCAGTGAGAAATGTTTAATTTAGAGTTATGCGTCAATTATGGGTCATTTTAAAAAGCAATATGGTGGATATACAGGACAAAAAGACATTAGTCCATCCCAAAACCTGTATTTTAACCCCGAATGCCCCAAATGTCGAAAAAGTGATTAGAAGCCAAGTAATTGTGACCATGGAAGATGACCATGGAAGCAAAGAAACATTTGGTGTTTCGCTATATAAAGGTTTTACCCTGGGGGTCCAGGAGGCTTAAGCCCCTGGGTAGGCAAATATAATACCATGGTTAGGGCGCAATGTATGATTACCAGGGGAGATCTGGATTTTTGTAAAACCCCAAACCCGTAAAAAAAAAAAAAATCCCGAAAGATATAGTTTTTCGAAAAACACTGGGAAAAAAACTGGCAAAATCAAGGGCTCGATCTTGACTTTGTCGATGATGTTGCTATCCTATCCGAGTCTCTGGAATTACTGGTGGTGACTCTTGATGTATTTAGCAATGAGGCAAAGCCCTTGGAGCTAGAGGTGTCCTGGACCAAGAACAAGATTCAGAACTTTGATGGCCTGTTAGGGGAACACATTCAGTCGATCCATGCTTGCGGTGAGGATGTTACAGAGAGCTTTGGTTACCTTGGTAGCATAGTCCATTTAAACTGGGGTGTCGACCAAGAAGTCATCAAAAATCAAAGATCAACAAGAGCATTGGGGATTCGGTACCTAGTAAAGGACTAACTACATGTCTTTAAAACCTTGATACTGCCTTTTTTCTCTATGGAAGTGAAATTTTGGGTGCTGTTGGGCTTTTTATCTCGTTTGATACCTTTTGAACTTATCATGCTGGACATGGGGTAATTGGCGGACAAAGGTTCCATCAGCCCTGCGCCCCCCTTTTCATTATCCTTTGAATAAGATTATTTAGGGGTGTATGTGTACTTGTTTATTGACCTATCTATCTATCCATCTATCTATTCACCTAACTATCTATCTATCTATAAAGAGGATATACTTGGGTCATGGTGTTAACTGTCACACCTCAGCCCACAAACACCCGATCCCTAAGTGATGTCGATGTTTGATGTTACTTATAGAATACAGTTTTGAAGTTCACCATTGATGATAGTAAGAAATGGTGATGCTCCTATGATAATCCAATGGCTAATGTTTCACAAAATGCGAAATGGCAGAGCATCCCTGTCTCTGCTGTTAGGATCTAACTGAAAATAGAGTACTTGTATTTCTGGCACTGATACATAGCGTACTAGCAGTGTAGGTACTATTTATATTACATTCCTCTGGAGACACATGGGGACTGGAAAAGGACATGGTTCTTCATCCCCAACGTTTTCTTGGTTGAAGATACAGTTTCGGCATTTATTCTGCATCATGTCACCGTGCCAGGAGTTAATAGCTACACTGTTTTAATGCTTATGTGTAAACTTGTTAATAGATTCATATATCCCAAAGAACTCCAATACAAGCTGGGCAACCCACATCATCAATCATGATTTTCGCCATATGACCATTTTCCCGTTCGGGTTAAGGCCTTTCTAAGATCAAAAATATTCTCCAGGACTTGTCTGTTTTCGGTGTTTATTGTTTGGCCTTTTTCCCTTTTTATATATATAGTGATTGTTTTTCTGAACCACAATGCGATTGCAGCTTGATGATGCCAGCCACTTCATCCAATAACTGTACAAGAACTTGTGCAGTGATTTAACTTGCAGCATCAGTCATTTCTCATATATCAATACATCAGTCTAAGTAACTGAGCTGGCTTCTCAGATTTCAATCCTTTCACAAAGTCCGTGCATTTGTGCATTTCTCCAGGAATACCATCATGGACATCTGCTTTAATATCTTCCAAGGTTTTACAGGCATTTGGGCAAATGAAAGAGCAGAATCCAAGTGGTCAAATGCTGGAGATTTAGTAGACAATCACCAAAATGTGGATCGGTATGATGACTCCACTAGGACGATTGATGAAGTATATAACCCAGTAGTTTCAGACATCTGTTTAATACTTGAAGAGGGCTTCTCCATTAGCACCACCACTCGTTCTATGCCCGGGAAGGTGTTTCCCAAAGAACGAAACAGAGTTTTGTAAGTTTGTCTTAATGGATATCCTACCTTGGGGAAGGGGAACTTTTCCGTTATTTCAGTATGACGCGAATACTGAAAAAAAAAGTTTTCAAAGTTTTAAAAAACCGCCACAAGTTCATTAAGATTGGAGGAGTCCAGAAAGTAAGAGCTATCCACTTATTTTTTCTCGGTAGATTGTTTTTATAGATCGTCTTTAACCAGTTTGCTCCGGATGGTTTAAAAGACACACACAAACACACAAACACACACACACACACACACACACACACACACACACACACACACGGAAGATCGTGACAGAGGATAAGTGTGAAAAGAATGAAGGAAGACGTATCATACAATTGCCACCTGCGAAGATTTTTTACCATTCACCAAAGAGCAACTAAGGGAGTCTTTTAAAAAATCTAAAATTTGCAAGACTCTGCTAGATTGTTATTTTTTAAATTTTTATCATCATCATCACAAATCATCATCGTCATTGTTATTAATTACACTATCTTATTATTTTATATTATTATTATTATTATTATTTTTATAATTATTATTATTTTTTATTATTATTATTATTTTTATTATTATTATTATTATCATTATTATTATTATTATTATTATAATTATTATCATTGTCATTATCATTATCATTACCATATTAACTTCATCATTATCAACACTATCATCATCATTATTAGCATTAGCATTATTATCATTACCATAATTATTGTCACTATTACCACGCTCATCTTTTGTAATTATCATTTATTCATGATATTCGCTCTCAGTCGTATTCTTTTCATGATCATTATCATCATTATCATTTTCTTATAATTATTAATCATTTATAAAAAAATGTTTTGTGGTGCTATTGTTATTATTGTTACTATTGTTGCTATGAATATTGCTGTTATCATTATTATTGTTGCTGTTTTCTGAGCATGATATGCTAGCGTAATCTAGTCACAGACATGCCCTGCAAATATCAGTTCAAATTTCGTATAGTTTTGTAGGTTTGGTTATGTGCGATTCAGTGCAAAGATTTCAATAATTAACCTTTCGTCCCACACTGAATTAGAAGTTGTACACAGCTTCGGAATATAGACCGTCTTTCCAGGTCACACTCACATGCTCTGTGGAATTTGGAAGTGGAGTGTTTTTGTATAATGTTTCTGTTCATTTGGAAATAGTGGGTGAACATTAATTCTGCATTGAGGTTTTGTTTTTTTTTAACCCTATTTATTTATTTATATATTCATCTATTTATTTATTAACATTATTATTTTCTTTTCATTATTTTGTATATGATCGTCTTTATGTGCAAATTGTATGAAGATTGGGCCCTTTTTAAGACACAATTTGCAAACCCGGTTCTAATACCGGGGGCCCATCATGAGTTTGAGCCGTATTTTTTGCGTTTCTAGAGGTTTTAAAGGTCATCTTTTAGGGGAAACTCTGCTAACTTCGTTTTTTAGACTTGTTAATTTTTAATAAATGTTTCATGCCTCCATAAATAACGCAGTGCGAATCATTAATTAAACATACATGGCTCTCACTCGGACCATGAATTTCATTCCGTTTCGCATCGGGTCAATAGCACAAGTTATCTATTTTTCTAGATGTTTGTTTAAATAATCTCTGTTGCGCACGTTACGCTGCGAGTGACGTTCTCGTGTCTCGTTTATCCCATTCTCGTCATTTTTTGTGATCGGCAATACTTTTTGTTATGCCTCAATGGAACTTTAGCAGCCTTTATGTGTAAAGTTCACCACAGTATATATCTATACCTACATATCTATATGTATCATTATATATCTCCCTCTTTATCTACCTTTGTATAATCCAGATATTCCTGTATGTTCTTGTCTGAATGTATAATTATACACATGCAAACTGCAAGAAAGATTGTGACTGAGGGTGCGACGCAAGGAAAGGTGAGACAAAAGGGTTAGCTCTAGCATGTGTTTGTTGACACTGGGTGAGGCAGACGCCGCGCCCCGTGCCCGTGCTGTCTCAAGCTCACCATTCAGGGCTCCTGTTACGGCGACTGGGACCTCTTGGCAGATCTGACTAATGTTGAATGCTCCCCCTGTCTGCTAAAGCTTGATCACGATTGAACAAAAAAATATATTAATGGATGATTATATCTACCTGAGCGACATTATGCATTTGTCAAATACATTCAATGCGGATATTACTGAGTTATTAAGACGGGCCAATTTTTGTTTATATGTATATGTACATTTACAGTACCGTAAATGTATGCATGGAACAATTATAGGAGATCTGAACTAACCAGGACCGGAATATTATCTTCATCTTGCTCATTTTGCCTGGTGTATGCATGGAACTTCATAATTATGAACAGAGCAATCTGATACACTACACGGCATTATAATTTAAGGACACTGCTGGGTTGTATTTTCCAAGGGAATATGTATATCCTAAATGCAGAAACTACATTGCTTGTTTGAATATCTTACTTGCTGTATCTGGAACGTAATGAGATATGATAAGAACTACAATGTGCTTTTATTCCTAGAGTAAAGAAATGCTATTTTTTGTCTGTCTTAAGAAATCTGAGTTGCAGATTATTCAGGTACAGTTAATCTGCTACTAATATGAGCATTTTACCTGTACTTTGGAAAATTACTTATCAATGCCGAAATAACGATTAGTAATACCTGATCCTGCCACGTGGCTGCGCAATTATTGGCGTCTTCAGGGGAGTGGAGTGCGCAGCCAACGACAAAA
>NC_051395.1:37719397-37721897 GCF_015228065.2 Penaeus monodon | reverse complement strand
CGCGCTGTCAGAAATCACAATGTCCACCGAAGCTCATAAATCTCCATCATTCTCTACTGCAAAACTTCGTTACAACCCTCTATTGCGAGGTCCGCGGAGTCGAGATGGCGGCAGCCTTTTTTATTATTTTTCTTACGGCGAAAGACTTGGAGGCGGAGGGCGAGAGTCAAGAAGTTATGTGTTGGAGTTCTTGTCGTGAAAACTTTCCTATCTGAAATGAGAATGCCTGCATTCTCTCGGTATAGTGAGCAATGCACAGATCAGTAGACTATGACTGCGCTCGGAGATGACTTCGGCGAATATTCGACGAACCATCATCCATTAACTTACAGTAACCGGCGTCGATAATGGCATTAGGTGAGGCGGAATAGCTGGCTTTGTTTTATTACAAGAGTGGGCGGCAGTTCGAGGAAGCTCCTGACGGCCGCGAGTGACATCCACCCTCCTTGCTGAGCTGAAGGCATGCCTTTGTGGTTGAGTTGATTTACTTAAAATGAAATGCTGATCTTATTTACTTTCCTCCGGGGTGGCGAGGAGGCAGGTGCCGTAGGACCCTCTGTTTGTTCTAATCTTCTCGTGGTGGAGGTCATGAGGTGAATAGTTCGCTTGATTGGACGCTGGACCAAGGACGAGGCGGCGTCACCGTCACCAGATGGAGGTGAATGGTTCGCTTGATTGAGTGCTGAACCGGTGGACGAACCAGCGGCACGCCTTCTTAATGGGATATTGTCGGCCGCCGCCCTGGCCTTATTTCATATGAGGTTTGGATGAAGTCTTAGACTTTATTCCGGGGCCTGATACGTCTCGATTGAAGATAGGTAGTTCAAAGGCGTTGTAACCCTCCCTCTCTGTCTGTCTGTCTTTTGTTTCTGTCTATCTGTTTAGCTTCTCTCTCTCTCTCTCTCTCTCTCTCTCTCTCTCTCTCTCTCTCTCTCTCTCTCTCTCTCTCTCTCTCTCTCTCTCTCTCTCTCTGCCCCCCCCCTCCCATCCAATCTTCTCTAGCTTTCTCTTTTTTGCGTTAGTCTTTTTCGTCTCTCTACCCAAAAGTTCCGAGAAAAAGTAGTGTAGTAGATGGATGGGAAAGCCGCAGACGTGATTAGAATTTGTAGTGTTAACATGAACTCATAAAACTAATATCCAGTTCCATATCCGCTATCTTGACTGCGAGTATCATATAGATAAACATTTTATATAGATCGATAGACAGACACATAAAGAGAGAGAGAGAGAGTGAGAGAGAGAGAGAGAGAGAGAGAGAGAGAGAGAGAGAGAGAGAGAGAGAGAAGAGATGAGGAGAGAGAGAGAAGGGAGCGAGAGAGAGAGAGAGAGAGAGAAGAAATGACATGCTGTGCAACATATACCAATAAGAAACCGAAGTACCAGTACATCTTGTATGAATGTCTATGAACTATAAGTAGGCCCATCCTGCTTTAAGAGACATAACTGATGATTCTTCTGACCATGGATATTTGTGAATATGTCAGTAGCATTATGGATGTATCTTTAAAAATATTTCAGTAACGTACCGGAACACAGGTCAGTGGAGGCTAACTCGCCAGGCAGATGCACTTTGTTGGATTTAAAAAGGAAATGGATTACTGAAGGAGACAGAGTTACATAACTTACATATAGACTATGAGAATTTATGACCCTAATTGTATATTTCCACATCCACTGGATTGTAAATTTTCGTTACTTCTTTTTATAAATCTAATCGTTGAAGTTTCTTTACCTTCAAACTGTGCTGACCAATTGGCAGTACTTCTCCCACTACAGTACCAAAAGTGCTTATCGCACAACAACAAAAGTAGCTAGAAAAATGAAAGTGAGCAAGAGTTCTGGCAACGCACAAAAAGAACAGCAAAACTTTGGCCGAAAACTGCAGACCCGTTTCTCTCCTCTCTATCATAGTTAGGATATTCGGAAAAAGATCCTGGTGAACACAATAACATTTTCCATCATCTGGCATGGCAGCAAAGTTTCAAATCAAGGAAATCAGCAAACGATTTTGTGGATGACATAACCATGAGGATGATATAAGGGGATGATTTTAGCTGAAATGACACTGGTACGGGTGGGAACCTTGATGATGTTTAAGATAAGATATTTTATAGCAAAACAATATATGCTAGGAACCTGCCCTGCAAAGTCATGTATTCCCAATGGAATATTACGTCTCTCACACCGAGTTATCCTCCCTACCAAAAAGGTAGGGAAGATAACTCGGTGTGTGTTATTCAGAGATGTAGCTTTTTATGCCTTTTATATGAGATTCATAACTGCCACACCGTACATCCTGCTCCACGGCGATTGCAGCCCCCTGGCACCTCCTCCTTATGACACCACGAGCATCCAGATTCGTAATTATGAACTTCATGCTCCTTCTGCGAGGATCGAGCTCTTCCTCCGGTCGCCCTCTCACGAATATGAAATGAAGGAGTGTGACTGGCAGTGCCTGGCCGTCATCTCTGTAGCAGGAGAACCAGAGTTTGGAAGTCAT
>NC_051395.1:37704397-37714397 GCF_015228065.2 Penaeus monodon | reverse complement strand
ATTAGTATACTCTCATGCTCGCTGAAAAGCTCCTAAATGCACCTGAAATCAAGGTACTTCTTTACCGTGAAGTCAGTACAGAATAGCACTCTATAGCCCAAACAACAGAAACATTTCTAAGTAACAGTCGTATAGTTCCCATTTTCTCTGTTTATCAGATCGTTGTAGCTGACGTAGTATTAGAACTACCAGGTGCTGTTCCTAAAAGAACAGACATTTCTATATTTCCACATTCTTCTTACTCTTTGTGCATCGTGATTAAATATAGGTTGTTTTATCATGTATATAATGATATTTGACCACATAAGGAAGAAAGCAATACGAGATTCCTGGTTATTTCCATCCCAAGTCTCCATAAATGAAGTCATGCATTATTGGGCGTATATATATATATATATATATATATATATAGTTATATATAGTGTAGATAGATGGTAGAGAGAGATAGAGAGCTAGAGATATATATATGAGAGAGAGAGACATATATGATGATGGAGGATATATACCAAAGAATAGAGAGAGTATGTAGATATAGATAGAGATAGAGAAGATGATGAGAGAGATAGAGATGAGATAGATATATAGAGAAGTTAGAATATAGGGTATATATACAAAAGAGATAGAGATAGATATAGAGAGCGTAGAGATAGAGATAGATGATATGAGTAATATATATATAGTATATAGTAGAGAGATCGACATGAGATAGTATATATATACAAAATATATACCAGTAATATATATATATGATATATATATATATTATATATATCTATAGTTATTATATGATATATTATGGAATATACAAATAGATATAATATATAGTATATATATATTAATATATATATATAATCGTAGATATATATATATATTATATGTATATATTATATATGTATATATAACAAATATATAGTATATATATATATAATATATAATATATATATTATATAGATATATATATATATATATATTCAATAATGAAATGCGAATACTCATTGGTCAACAAACAAGTAACCGAGAAGAATGGAAAATACAATTCTCCCCAAGATCCTTCTTCGGCTTAAGTACCTTCCATGGGGCCCACCTTGAGGCCAAGCGAGCCCCGCGGGTGCCACTGTACTAATGTTGTCGCGTTTTTCACAACCTTTCTATTATCGATTCCGTTAATATCTTCACAAACCGTCTCATTATACAGAATAATGACAATATTTATTCATGTCTTAATAGAAAAAAAAAAAAAAATGAAACCTGCAAAGGTTGTGTAGAAAGTGAAAAATTTTCCCCTCTTCTAAAATGACTTAAATCGCATTATAAGTGTACCATTCCATTTTGTCAACCATAACATTTAGCAGGATCAAGAGCGAAAGTGCGATATGCACCGTTTTCCGCTTAACAGACGCTTAAAATCACAAGACTGTGACTGTAAGTAGTATACCCGATTCAATCTGACAGTGGAGTAATAGTAATGCTTGAACCTAAACTTAGCCTTTTTAGGGTCCCTAACCACTCCTAACCGAACCCAACGTATCCTAGAATACTATATCCGTAAGGAAAGGGAAGAAGGAAACCAAACGGAACGTGAGAGGGAGAGATGGGGGGGGGATGGGGTGGGGGGGGGGGGGGGGGGGGGGGGGGGAGGCGAAGAGAGGCAGACACAGGGGAGTATAGAAAAGAGAGAACACAGACACACACACACACACACACACACACACACACACACACACACACACACACACACACACACCCAGAGAGAGAGAGAGAGAGAGAGAGAGAGAGAGAGAGAGAGAGAGAGAGAGAGGAGTATATAGAGAGAGAGGGGGGGGTGGGGGGGGGGGGGTGGGGTTGGGGGGGGGGGGGGGGGGGGGTGGGGGGGGGGGGCTGGGGGGGGGGGAGAAGGGAGGCGTAGAGAGAGAGAGAGAAGAGACAGACACAGGGCGAAGAGAAAGAGAGAGAAAGAGATGAGAAAGAGCGAGAGACAGATAGAGAGAATAGATAGAAGAAGAGAGAAAGAGAGAGAGAGAGTGAGAGAGAAGAGAGGAGATGAGAGGGATAGACAGACAGAGAGAGAGAGAGAAGAGAGCTAGAGATATAGAGAGAGAGAGTATATATGAGATGAGACAGAGAGACAGAGAGGGAGAGGGAGATATAAGAGGCTACAGATATAGAATACACCACAACACCCACAACACACACACACATCACACCACACACACCACACACAGAGGAGAGATAGAGAAGAGAGAGATGGCAGATAGAGGAGAGAGAGAGAGAGAGAGAGAGAGAGAGAGATAAGAGAGAGAATATAGAGATAGGTGTGGGGTGGAGATCGGATAGATATAGATAGTATAGATATGAGAGAGAGAGAGAGATAGATATAGATAGAGAGAGATAGTAGGTGATATATATATACAAAATAGGGAGAATATAAGATGACAGAGAGATGATATAGAAGTAGAGAGAGAGAGAGAGAGATAGAGAGAGATAGAGAGGAAGAGTATCTAGAGAATATATATAGAGTATATTAAGAGGGTAGAAGAAAGGATAGAGATTATATAGAGAGAGAATCGAGAGAAGTAGAGTAGATAGATATATATAGATATATAAATATAGATAGAGATAGAATATCGAGATAAGATATATATCGTAGAGATCTAATAAGGAGAGATATATAGATATATCTTATATAGTATGATATATAAAGATCTATATAATATATATATATATATATAAGATATAGATATATAGAGATATATATAGAAGAGTATAGATATAGAGGGAGAGACAGATATACAGAGAGAGAACATAGAATGTATATAGATAGAGCTAGAAGAGATAGAATAGATAGATAGAATAGAGAGATATAGAGATATATGATAAAGAGGCATATAGATATAGGAGAAGATGAGATTAGATAATATAGATAGAGTAGGAGGGATAGATAGAGAGAGATGGTAGATGAGAGATGGATATAGAGAGATATATATATGCAGAGGAGAGAGATGATAAAAAGAGATATAGAGAGATATAGATATATATATAGTAGATATATATACAATATATGTATATAGTATGATATAGGTATATACCACACACACACACATAGAGAGATAGATCTATATAGAGAGAATATAGATATATACTATATATAGATAGATATGATAATATATGATATCGATAATATAATATTTAAGATATATATAATATATATATATATAATATTATATATATATATATATGATATAAATATATACACACACACATAATTTGTATATATATAATATATAATATATTTATATATAGATATATATATATATATATATATATATTATATTAATTCATATATGTATAAAGGGACAACACACAACACACACACACCACACAATACACACACACACACAACACACACACACCACAACATATATATATAGATATATAGAGAGAGATATAGAGAGGAGATATGATCGTGAATATATATAAGTATAGAGAGATTAGAAGATAGATAGATAGATAGAGTGGATAGAGAATAGGAGATATAGACATAGATAAGAGAGAGGAGATTATATATATATATAGATATAAGATAGATAAGATATAGAGAGAGAGATATGTAATAGAGATATATTATATATATGCAATGCGATATATAGAGCTATATATATAGATATATATAGAGAGATATAGATATATATATATATATATGGGATAGTATATATATATATAGGATGTGTGGTGTGTGTGGGTGTGTGTGTGTGTGTGGTGTGTGTGGTTTTGGTGTGTGTGTGTTTGTGTGGGGGTGTGTGGGGGTGTGTTGTGTTATATATATATATATAATAATATAATATATATATTATAATATAAATTATTATATTATAGTACAAAAAAATTTTAAATTTTTATTAAATACAATTATAATATATAAATTTAATAATAAAAATATATAATATATTATATTATTAATTGTAGTAAAAATTGTGATAATATTTAATATATATATTATATTAAGTAGTATACTAAACACACACACACACACACAAACACACACAAATACAACCACAAACACACACAACACACACACACACACACCACACACACACACACACCAAAAAAAATTATAAAAAATTATATATAATTTATATATATATATATAATATATATATATTATATATATAATTATATATATATAATATTATTATATATTTATTATATATAATTCATATTTAAATAATAATTATTTTTTATTTTATATTTTAAATATATATATTAATTTTTTAATATATATATTATATTATATGTGTGTGTGTGTGTGTGTGTGTTGGGTTTGTGTGGGGTTGGTGTGTGTGTGTGTGGGGCGGTTGTGCGTGTTTTTGGTTTTTTTGTGTGTGGGTGTGGTGTGTGTGTGTGTTTGTTGTGTGGTGTGTGTGGTGTGTGTGTGTGTGGTGTGTTGTGTGGTTGTGGTGTGTGTGTGTTGTGTGGTGTGTGTGTGTCTGTGTGTGTGTGTGAGTGTGTGTGTGTGAGTGTGTGTGTGTGCCAAGAAGGAGAGTTTGAGACTTCGCCATACACACACACACACACACACACACACACACACACACACACACACACATATGTATAAATCATTAAATGTCGTGATACATAAATTCCACATTTTACTATCGTACTAGAGAATATTTATGTTCATGTTTCCCCTGAGATTAGACTTGATCTTAGAAAATGTATAGCTGATTTCACTGATTGCTTTGACATGGAGTCTTTCGGTAATGGTCTCGTTGATAACAACTATTAGAAATTCGTTATCAGAAATTAAAAGGATTATTAATTTGTCCGAAAAATAAGGGTGGAAATTTATTCTCATGTGCTAAAAGCTCAAAATGCACCTAAAATCAAGTACTTCTTTACCGTGAAGTCAGTACGAATACACTCTATAGCCAAACAACGAAACTTTTCTTAGTAACAGTCGTATATTTCCCCTTTTTTCTCTGTTTATCAGATCATTGTAGCTGACGTAGTATTAGAACTACCGGTGCTGTTCCTAAAAGAACAGACTTTTCTATATTTCCACATTCTTCTTACTCTTGGCTCGTGATTAAATATAGGTTTTTATCATGTATTAATGTATTTGACCCCTAAAGAAGAAAAACAAAACGAATTCCTGGTTTTTTCCATCCCAAATCTCCATAAATGAAGTCATGCATTATTGGGTATTTATATATATATAATATAATATATATATATATATATAATAATAATTATATTTAGTATATAATACAAATATATAAATATAAATATATATAAAATATATATATATTATAATTATTATATGTATAATATATTTAATAATAATAAATATATATATATATTTAAATATAAAATAATTTTTAAAAAATATATATTAATAATATATATATATTTTATATTCGATAATGAAATGCAAACTCATTGGTCAACAAAAAAGTAACCGAGAAAAAGGAAAAAAAATTTTCCCCCCAAAACCTTCTTCGGCTTAAGTACCTTCCATGGGGCCCACCTTGAGGCCAAGCGAGCCCCGCGGGTGCCACTGTACTAATGTTGTCGCCTTTTTTTCACAACCTTTTCTATTATCGAATCGGTTAATATCTTCACAAACCGTCTCATTATACAGAATGATGACAATATTTATTCAGGTCTTAATAAAAAAAAGTAAATAAATAAATGAAAACCTACAAAGGTTGTGTAGAAAGTGAAAAATTTTCCCCTCTTCTAAGATGACTTAAATCGCATTATAAGTGTACCATTGCATTCTGTCAAACCCTAACATTTTGAGGAAAGACGAAAGGCGATATGCACCGTTTTCCCCCTTTTAACAGACGTTTTTAAAATCAAAGACGGGTGACTGTAAGTATTTATACCGATCATCTGAGGGACGAAATTAAAATTTTCTTAACCAAAACTTCCCTAGGGGTCCCAACCCCCCCAAACCTAACCCAACTTTCCCCCCCCCCAAGGGTTTACTAACCCTTTAAATTAAAGTGAAAAGCACCCCCAAAACTTAATTTGATAGGGTAATTGGGGGTTTTGTGTGTGTTTGTCTGTGTGTGGGTGTGGGTGTGTATGCGTATATATATGCATACACATTTCTATATATAAATATATATATACACACACACACACACACAACCATATAATATTATCTATATCTATTATTTTATATCATATCTTTTCTACTATATAAAATATATTATATATAATATAAAATGTTGGTGTTGTTTGTGTGTGTGTGTGTGGGTTGTGTTTTGGTTTGTTGTGTGTGTTGGTTTTTCTTTGGTGTGTTTGTATGTATGCGTATATATAAAAACATACACATTTTATATAAAAAATATATAAAATATATAAATAAAATATATAAAATAAAATATTTTATATATATATTTAAAATAATATTTTATATATTATATTGTATATACATACAAAATTATATTTTATACAAAATTACATTTATATGTATATATATATGTAACATATATATACTTTTACAAACACACACAAAACACCACACACCCCACACACACACCCCCAAAACTTTAATTTTAATATTTATAAAATATATATTATATATATAAATATAAAATAATATTATTTTAAAATTTTAATTTGCATTATGTTATATTATAAATATATAAAAATAAAATTATTTATTATAAAATATTTTTGTGTTTTGGTGTGTGTTTTGTGTGTGTGTGTGTGTGTGTGTTTTGTGTGTGTGTGGGGATGGTATGTATACACACACACACACACACACACCACCACACACACACACACACACCCCACATATATATATTTTATTATATAAAAATTATATATATTATAAAATTATATTATATATAATATATATAATATATAAAATTATTATATATATATATTAAAATATATAAAATTATTATAATACATACATTATTATATATATATATTAATATATATATATATAAATTATAAAAACCCATATATATTTATTTTAATAATATATATATAATATATTTGGGGGTTGTTGTGTGTGTGTGTTGTGTGTGTGTGTGGGGTGTGTGGGTGTGTGTGTTTGTGTTGTGTGTAAATAAATACACACCCCCCCCCCACCCCACACACACCACACCACACACACCACACACAAAACACACACACACACCCCCTTATTAATATATATATTTTATTTTAAAATTATATAACTATATATGTTTTTTTTGTGTGTGTGTTGGTGTGTGTGGGTGTTTGTGGGGTGTGGGGTTTTTTGTGTGTGTGTGTGTGTTGTTTTTTGTGGTGTATGTTGGGGTGTGTGTGTTTGTGTGTGTGGTGTTGTGTGTGTTTTGTGTGTGGGGGTGTGTGTGTGTGTGTTGGGGTGTGTGTGTGTTGTGTGTGTGTGTGTTGTGTTATGTTTTTTATATATATACATACACACACACACACACACAAAACAAAACATATATAATATATTTTATAATATATATATTTTTAAATATATATATATATAATATATAATATATGTCCCATAAATATACATATGTATAATATATTTTAATTATTTTATATATATATATTTATAATAATCTATATATTATATATAATAATTTTGGTGTGTGTTTTGTGGGTCCGTGTGTGTGTGGCGTGTTGTGTGTGTTGGGGTACAAAAAATACACCACACACCCCTTTTTATATTATATATATATAATATATATTTTATATTATATTATATATATATATTTTTTTATATATATATATTATTTTATATAATATAATATATATTACATATATATTTATACATATATAAAATTATAATATATATATATATATTAATAATATATATATAATATATTATATATTTTTTGTATATACACACATTTTTGTTTATTTTGAATTTTAAAATTTTAAAAATATTTATATATTATATATATATATATTTATATTATATATTTTATATAAATAGATAGAATAGATAGATAGTAGATAGTAGAAGTAATAGATAGATAGATAGATTCCATTATATATTTTATATATATTATTTAATAAAATTTTATTTTTCATTTATATATATTTTTATATTATATATATTATATTATAATATATATATATATTTATATTATATATTTTAAAAAAATTTAAAATAATTTAAAACACATATATTTTTTTATATTTTATTATATAATATATATATTTTCATATAGGGTATAACATATATTTTATTTTTATATTTTATATATTTAGAAAAAGATAGATAGAAGATAGATAGATAGTTTAGATAGAAATAGATTTTGATATATATAAGTAATATATTTTTATACATAAAATTTGGGTTATATATTTATATTATATATATATATATATATATATTCTTTATATGTTTTAACAAAATATATATAAAATATAATATATTTATATAAAATATATATATAATATTATAGTTTAAAAATTTTCCCTATATAAAAATTGTATATTTATATATATAAATATATTTATATATATATATATATATTTTATTATATCCCATTATATTATATATAAAATATATGTATATAAAAATATAATTTATTTTATATATATTTATAATGTTATATTATTATATGAATTTTAAAATTACTTATATATGTAATAAAATATGGTTTGTAATACATTTTTATATATATATATATAATATATATATTATAATTTTATTTTATATATATTTTTATATATATAAAATTTATATATATATTTTTAAAATATATATTATATATCCCACATATTTTTGTATATATTTTTATATATAAAATATATTTTCCCTATTTTTTTAAAAACACACCACACACCACCCCCACCCACCCCCACACCCCCCCAAAATATATCTATATATATATAATTATTATTTTATTAATTATAATTATATAAATCTTATATTATGCATTTATATATTTTATATAAAAATTTTTATATATATTTTTATTTTATATATATAGTTTTTATATATATTCATATATAATATTTTATTATAAAATTATATATAAAATAAATCCCTATTTCCCCCCTTAAATTTATTATATTTATTAATTATCGTTATTTTTTATAAAATTAGATTTTTTTTTTTATTTTTATATAATTATATTTATATTTATATTATATTTTTTTGTGTATTTTAAATTTATATTTCCCAAAAATATTTTTAAAAATTCTATTTTATATATTAATAATATAATATTTTTATTTAATATTGTGTGGGGTGTGTGTGGTGTGGTGTGTGGGGTGTGTGTGTGTGGGGGTGTGTGTGGTGTGTTTTCATGTAATATGTTACGGGTGGTGTTGTGTATTAATTGTGTGTGTGTGTGGCCCTTCTATAACTCTTTAGGAGTTTTTTCTTGTGGGCGTGGGGGCCCCAAGGTATGGGGGGGTTTCCTTTAGGGTAAAAAGGGAAAGATCAAGGGGGAAGCCGGGGGCCTCCTTGGTGGGCAAAAGGCTAGGAAAGTTTTGTGTTGCTGCTTTTTGTTTCGGTTCCGCTGGAGGATTGGGGATTGCTGATCTCGGTTCTTTCGTTCTTTATTTTTTAAAATTTTGGAAAAATCTGGTTTCCCGCTCGCCCCTTCATACATAGGGGCCCCCGGGCCTGTGTCAGCTATTTATGGCTTTTCTCATTTTTTTTTTTGACACTGGGCTTCCCCCGGGGTGGGGGGGATTGCCAGCAGTCTTTCCTGCCCCCATGAGGGAGCTTTGGGGAAATTAATTTTCTTTACCAGCTCGTCGGCTGTTGTGGGGGGACCCTCCCTCAGAAATCGGGGTGTCCCTCAAAATTCTGAAAGGTAATTACCAGCGGCGTTCGCTGCCACAGTACATGTTCCCCCTGTCTACATAGCAATTTCTCTATGATTCCATGCGAAATGGGTAACCTCTGTTCTGTGAAAAATGATTTCGGACTTCTACTATTTTTTTCAGAGATTTGCCAGGGGCTCATACCCTTTTGGCGTCTGACCACCCCCCTGGCTGAGGTGCGATCTCGTTTTTTGGGGTC
>NC_051395.1:37696660-37704297 GCF_015228065.2 Penaeus monodon | reverse complement strand
TTTGTTTCCCCATGGGAGGGATCCGCCCACAGGTGTCTCTGTTCGGACAACCTGGGTGAGGAAGCCTATGGGCGATCTAGGAAGTGGGTGCTTAGGCAGAACTATCAAACCTGTCATGAAGAGCTAGATATAGGCCGAGCTACTACTTAGCGGCCGCCGCGAGGGACCCTCGTACGGGGAAACAAAGGGTGGATGCGGCTATGCACCCCCTTCAGTGTTAGCCCCCCAAAGTGGTAAAGGTGATGATATATATGTGTGTGTGTGTGTGTGTGGGGTGTGTGTGTGTGTGTGTGTGTGTGTGTGTGTGTGTGTGTGTGTGTGTGTGTTGTTTTTGTGTTGTGTTATATATATATATATAATATATTATATATATATATATATATATATATAATATATATATATATATATATATATATATACCGCACATATACTGTATACATATTTATTACAAACATCATATGCATTATTGTTACTACAAGCTAATATAGATATAGTATACATATATGTATGTATATTTTTTATATATAATATATATATTATATATTATATATACAAAGATATGGCTTGACTTTCATTGACATTATAACTACTAAACAAACAAAAGTCATAATCTACAACACAAATGCGCCCCCCCCCCCCCATCAACCAAAAACCAAACCACACACACCCACACACACACACAAAACACACACCACAAACACACACCCCACACATATATATTATATATATATAATATATATATATATAGATATATATTATATATATAATATTTATTGCACATTCGAGTGTGTGTGTATATATATATATTTTTTTAAGTGCCCTATCCCACAAGGACGTTGGCGAACATGGATTTCCATGATTTTCTTGGCAATTTAGAGCGGTGGTTTGATATTGCCTTCCGCCCGATGTTTTTATCGAGTCACCCATCTCTATTTACCCGGTTCTGGGACCGGACTGTTTGGGCTGGCTTGCCCACCCGTGGCTAGTAGGCAATCGGGGTTTGAAGTTCTTGCCCAGGCCGTGACTCGAACCTCGAATTTCAATTGCCGTCGTACATTTCTGAGTCCGATCTCTAACCATTGGGCACCGCGGCCCTCTCTCTCTCTCTCTCCTCTCCCCCATCCCTTATTTCTCTTCTCTCTCTCTCTCTCATCTCTCTCTCTCTCCTTTCTCTTTTTCTCCTTCTCTCTCTATATATTATAATATATATTATATATATATATATATGTTATTATATATATATATATAATTACTTATTATATATATATATTATATAATATTATAATATATATATTATGCAACATATATATATATATATTTATATTAATATAATATATATAATATATATATATATATATATATATATATATATTATTATATATTATTATTTATATATATATATATATATATATCTGTGTGCGTGTTTTGTGTGTGTGTGTGTGTGTGTGTGTGTTGTGTGTGTGTGTGTGTTTTGTGTGTGTTTTTGTGCGGGGCGCGGCGGGTGTTTTGAAAATACATATACACATTTGTTTATTTAAAGCTACGTAATAATGTAAATAAGAAGTCAATCTTTTATTATTTTTGATATTTTTTATATAAATTAATTAAAGTAAGTGCATCATCGCCTGTGAATCAAATGATAAATCCTTTGCATTAATATACTTTGTAAACTATTCGCTAAATCTTTAAAATGAACAACTTTTTTGGTTTATGATTAGATTTCCTATTGTCTTTTATTAATGTTTTTTATTGCTAATACCATTTTTTTGTTTTTAAATTTTCATTATCACTATAATTATTGTTGCTGTTACCATTTCAATATCACTGTTATCATTTTAATTATTTTAATACTCTTACTATTAAAATAATAATATTTTAATGATTATATTATTGTCATTACTATTATTATTAAAAATATATTTTGTTGCTATTGTTATCATACTTATCTTTTATTACTTTTATTATCATATCATAAATCACCCATCATCATCATCATACATCATCATCAATCATCATTATCTCATCATCATCATCATCATCATCATCATATATATATAATTTTATATTATAATATATTATTATTATATAATTATTATATATATTATATATAATATATATATTTTAAAATATATGTGTGGTGTGTGTGGTGTGTGTGTGTGTGTGTGTGTGTGTGTGTAGCATATATATATATATATATATATATAATTATCTATATTTTTATATATAATATATATTATATATATAATATATATAATATATATATATATATAAAGCACTGAGGTGGGAAATCGACAAGGCAAGGGAAGAGTGGTGGAAAGAAAAATGTGAAGATCCGGAAGAGCTAGACAGAACGGGTAGGTCAGATCTATTGTATAAGAAAGTATGGCAGCTAACATAACAAAATAGGGGAAGTAATTGAGGCAGTTCTATTAAGGATGGGATGGGAAACCTTTTGACAGACAAAGATAACATCAAGGATCGATGGAAGCTATACAATGAAATATTATATGACAGTGAAAGGAACCCTTTGAAGGAGACAGAGAGCGAAAATGAGGTAGATGACGGCTGTAAAGGTCCAGAGATATCAAATAGCGAAAAAAGACAGTGATAAAAGAAAAAAAAAATCTGTAGGTGTGGATTCCAGAATTTTGGAAGAACTTGGGTCAGGAAGGGTAATTCATAATACCGTTGCCAAAGAAAGTGAATGGAAATACATATAAGGAAAATAGAACCATCGGCCTAATATCGCATGCGTCAAAGATATTACTTAGGGTATTGGATAGAAGGCAAGCCTAGGGATTACATCAGCAAAACACAGCTAGGTTTTAAGAGAGGATGCAATTTGAGTTATGCGTATGCCCTGGGAAAAAGTGTTAGACCATGGACAGGAACTCTATGTCTGCTTTGTTTGAGACTAGGTCCTGGATATTTTGAAAGACCTTGCAATAGACTGTCGTGATAGAAGATTGATTTGTGAATTGCACATGAAGCAAGAGGCAATGGTCAGAGTTATGGATGGAGAATCAGAGAGAGAAGTTCGTCAAGGCTGTACACTGTCCCTCTGTTATTTTCAATCTATACAGAGAGGATGATGGCAGTAGGATTATATAACATCAGTGAGGGAGTGAATGTTGGAAGAGAATTAATAAAAGATGTAAGATTTGCAGATGAGCAAGGCACTGATGTAGATAATGGTCAGAGTAAATGAAGTATCACAAAAATATGGGATGAAGATAAATGTAAAGAAGACAAAGGTATAATTATATCTAGACACGGTGGTGGAGTTGTGAATATCACTACAGATAGTAATAGAATAGAATAAGTTGTAAATTTTTGTTATTTGGGATCATAAATTACTGATGATGGGAAATGTAATAAAGATAATAGAGCAAGAATTGCAATGGCTAAGGCAGCTTCCAGTAGAAGGAAATAAGTGTCAAGCAGGAATATGAGTTAGAGTATGAAGAAAAATATTGAAAGCGGTGGTCTGGAGTATGGATCAGAAACCTGGACAATGGAAACGGACACGATTCAGAAAATAGAGGGTTTTTAAATATGGGTTGGAGAAGGATGGAAAATAAATAAGCAAGGCAGAGAGGAAGACAAATAGGTCCTGTCAATGGAGAACATTCATGGAGAGGATTTTTAAAACTAAAAGGAGATGAGTTTGAAGAAGGTGACTGAAGAGATGATAGCTGTTAAAAGGTCTAGGGGAAGGAAAAGAATGGGCATGCTGAGTCAGTTAAAAGAAGATGGGTATGCCAACATGAAGAGAAGAGATAATAGAAAAAGGAAAAGAAGAGAGGAGAAAAAGGGACCTGTCATAGTGCAGAGATGTATATGTGTGTGTATGTATATATATATGTGCCTATGTATATATGTGTGTATATATATATATATATATATATATATATATATATATTATATATATATATATATATAATGCATAAAAAATATATATATGTATATATATAATATATATATATATGCATTAAAAAAAAAAAAAAAAAAAAAAAAAATATATATAATATATAATATATATATATATATATATATATAATATATAATATATAATAAATATATATTTGAGCAGCCGTGACCTCCCACCACCTTTGCCATAACCGTCTCGCCTTTAAAATTTAAAAGGAAATTTTTAAAATATTTAAGAAAAAAATATTAAATTTATATATTAAAAAAAAATTAAAAAAATTTTAAATTTTTAAAATAAAATAAAAAAAAAAAAAATATTTATAAATTAGGGGGAAAAAAAAAAAATTAAAAAAAAAAAAAAAAAAAAAAAAAAAAAAAAAAAAAAAAAAAAAAAAAAAAAAAAAAAAAAAAAAAAAAAAAAAAAAAAAAAAAAAATTTTTTTTTTTTTTTTTTTTTTTTTTTTTTTTTTTTTTTTTTTTTTTTTTTTTTTTTTTTTTTTTTTTTTTTTTTTTTTTTTTTTTTTTTTTTTTTTTTTTTTTTTTTTTTTTTTTTTTAATTTTTTAAATATATATAATATATAAAATATTATATATATATTTTAAAAAAAAAAAAAAAAAAAAAAAAAATTTTTAAAATATAAAAATATATTTTATAAATTTTATTTTTTAATTTTTTTTTTGAGCAGCCGGGGACCCTCCCCCCACCTTTCGCCAAACCGTCTCCCCCCTTTTTCTTTCCACTTGTACCATCGACCCCCGAAAACTCTTTGATGTCGCTCATCTTGTTTTCGTTTTGCCTCTTCCTCTTTTTCCATCCCACCCGTCAAAAAGTTTTTCCAAATATTTTACTTCTCTCAAAACCCAATAAACTTTATTTTTCCTTTTGTTAAGGTCCAACCCCGGTCTTTAAATTTTTTTTTCTCAGCCCTTCATCATTTTTTTTTCTTTTCTGTCCTTAATACGTGGGACTCTTTTGAACCCACTTTTTAAAAACTTTTTTCTTTTTCAGCACCCAACACTCAAAAACCATATGACGCAATTGGGAAACTAATGACAAAAAACCTCGTTTTGTCCGAAAGGTAAGCTTGGGTTTTTCCAATGTTTTTGAGAAAAACTGTGGTTTTTTTAGCAATGGTAATTCTTCTTTTTATCCCGGGGGGAAATCTCAATTTTGTTAAAAACAGCTCCAAATAAGGAACTCTTTCCATTTTCCACCCCCCACTCCATTGATTGAAAACATGTTCTTCATCTTCATTCCCGGGGTTATTTTCGATTTCATGATTTTTGTTTTTTGGCATTAAAAAAACCACCCTTTTTTGCTTGTTTCTCAAACTTTATTTTAAGTTGTTGTAGTCAATGATACTGCTGGCACTTAAAAACTATATCACAGCGTATTTTAGATTTGATTTTTTTTATCCTGCAACATCTACGTTCCTTTCAAATTCTCTAGGCCCTCTCAAAATGCTTCAGAATATATATTAAAAGGTGCGGAGACAAAAATGCAATTTGTTGTACTCCTTGGCTGATTTCGAACCATTCTGTTAACCCAAAAGTGGTTTTTACATTTTGTTTTTTTGGGTCATACAGGGCTTTTTTTAGTTAGATGTAAATTTCATATCGTTCATGTTATTCCGAGGATATGGACAACAAACAAAAGCTTTCGGTAATCGATGAAAAACAGATTAGGTTTTCTGATTTCTCTGTTTTTCTCGTGATCAATTTTAGATTTGAATCGGGGTTTTTGGCTTTTTCCAGGCGAAACTTGCTTGTTCTCTGCATTTTCTCTTTAAATTTAACTTTTTCTTTCAGCAATATTTTCAACATAATTTTTGCAGTGACTATTTTGCAAATGTCCCCGTTTGTTGCATTTGGAATGCGTCACCTTTTTTTGGGTTTGGGGGTAAAGACTGTTTACCCAGTTTCTGGCCCTCTTTCTTCCAAATTTTCGTACAAATTTTTTAGAAGTATCCAAAACTTTTCCAGCTTTTTGATTGTTTTGCTGTTAATTCATCTATTCCGGGGTCTTTTTTATTTTTTAGTTCTTTTATGGCTTTTTTAAATTCGCTAGCAGGGGCAGTGGATATCTTCGTGTATTTAGTCTAATTAATGTTGGGGTGATCTTTATTTTTTTGATAGGTTGGAACAATATTGATTCCCTCTATCTTTACTTCTTTTCCATCACATAAAACTGGGCCTTTTTAGTTTTTATAGGTCCACTGTGGTTTAAATTTTCGTGTAATGTTTTCCCTTTGGGAGGTTCTTTATTGATTTAACAGTTTTTTAATTCTTGGCATGTTTATCTAAATATTTTTTCCTTATTCGTCGCATTTAAACTTTGAATTTTTGTATTTTTTTTTTTGTAAATTACTCTTCACTGGGTTATTGAACCCATGATTTTAGGCATCTTTTTTCAAATTTTCCCTTTGGGTTTTTTTCAGATATCCAGGGGAATTTGTCTTTTTTTTTTTTTTTTTTTTTTTTTTTTTTGGGAAGTTTCTTTGCAGCGCTCAGCAGGAGTTCTTTTCCCTTTTTCCCAACCATTTGTGTTTTTATCTTCACATTGATTGAGTAAATTTAAATTTGTTTGACACTGTAATTCGTAATTGTTATCAAGAGTTTTGTAGTCCTTTAGGGGGGTGTTGGGCGCTCCATCTTTTTGATCTTATTTAAAGTTTATAGTCGGGGGCACTGTTGCAGTCGGGACCGGTCTTGTCTTGGCTTTTTTATACAACTTTTTCCCTTTTTGGTTCAACACAAGCAGTCCCCAATTTGGGGGCGTGTTCTTTTGTCTGGTGAAAACCCTGTACAAAATGTCTGGGTGGTGTTTTTGGGAACAATTTGTTTGCTATAACTAATTATTTGACTACAAATTCTAAAAATTTTACCTCTTTCATTTTTTATCTCCAAGGCCCATTTTCCACAGGTGTCATTATTAGATCATTTTTTCCTACTTGGCGTTAGGTCTCCCATGATCCTTTTACTCTCTTTAGGGATTGTGTCTAAATTTTTTTTGGGGGGAAAAAAAAGGTTGGGTTTTTAAAAATTCTTTTATTTTTTTTTCCACTTTTTGCAATTTTTTGGGGTTTTTTTTTTTTTTTTTGGTTTTTTTTTTCGTTTTTTCATTTTTTTATTAATTTTTAATGGTTTTTATTTGAGGTTTTTTTTTTGGCTTTTAAACCCCAAAACCCCCTTTTTCCAAAAAAAAAAAAATGTCTTTTTTTTTTTTTTTAAATTCCATTTTTTTCCCAAATTTGGTCCACTTTTTCCTAGTATTTGAAGGTTGTACTATCCTTTTTACAGACAGAATAAATTTTACCCATCTCTTAATTTTCCTTACGTTCCTTCCGATTTTTTAATGTGTTTCTTAATTTGGGCTTTTTTTTTACTTTTTTGTCTTCCAAGCATGTTTAACATTGTCACCTGGTTCCCCCCGACTAACGCCCCCTTGAAACCCCGCGAAAGGGGGATTTGGGATAATTTCATTTTTGTATTTAAAACATAAACATCACACACACACACACCAAAACACACACACCACAACCACACACACACCACACACATACATACACACGCACACACACCACACACACCACACACACACACACACACCACACCCCACAACTGCACACAAACAAAAAACACCACACACAACACCATATAAAATATTATATATAATAATTTTATATATTTTAATTTTATATAATATTA
>NC_051395.1:37679160-37681660 GCF_015228065.2 Penaeus monodon | reverse complement strand
AAGGAGTAAACTCATAAAAAAAAACGCAGCCTAATTTAGCTAACTTGAGGACCAGAGCGACAGAATTTAACCTTAACATCCAAAACAGATATTCACTTCTCAGCGACGAAGATCTCAACATTGACCAAATCAACAAACAGTTCAATGACATAATAAAGGAATCTGCACTAGAAGTAGGCGGTAAGAGCGTCAAGCAAAGCTCCAGCAAGTTTTTCGGTAGAAAATAAAGATTTAAAACAAAAACCTAAGGTTATGATAATATCGTCAATCAGGGATAAAAAAAAATTAGCCGAACTAATAAAGACTATAAAAAAAAAGAAAGGGAAAATGTACGGAAATTCAATACTCAAATAGTAACGAAACAGTGGGGCTCAGGTACTAGCATGGAAACAGTTAAAAGGAGAGCCGGAATAGAGAGAAATCAATTGTATGCAATAATGAAACCAGACGGAGAAGTGACATATAATAAGAATGAAATCATAAGAGTAGTGGAAGACTTTTACAGGAATTTATACAACTCATATGAACATCCACGTATAGAAGCGAATGCGGTAACTAGAGACGTACCTAGCATCACAACAGAAGAAATAACAAGAGCGCTTAAAGGCATGAAAATAGGGAAAACACCAGGGGAAGATGGAATTAGTATAGACCTTATAATAAATGCAGGAGAAATTGCAACAATGAAACTAGCCAATCTTTTTAACAAATGCCTTATCATGGAAAACTCCGAAAGCCTGGAAAAATGCATTAATTATTTTGATACATTAAAAAGGGGACAGAAAGGATCTAGAAAACTACCGACCAATAAGCCTCCTTTCAGTTACAAACTATTCACACAAAAGTCATCACAACTCACATCTCTGACCGTCTGGATTCTAACCAGCCTAGAGAACAAGCAGGCTTTCGCAGTGGATTCTCAATAACAGACCACACCCACATGCTCACCCAAATAAAGTAAAATATAAACGACTATAGGAAACCCCTGTGTATGGCATTTATCAATTACGAAAAGGCATTTGACTGTAGAGATACCAGCAGTACTAGAAGCTATCCGAAGACATGGAGTAGAGGAGGTATATTGTAAAATACTAGAAGGTATATACAAAGATGGGACAGCAACCATCAAGCTTCATACGGAAATCGACAAAATACCAATTGAAAAGGTGTTAGACAAGGCGATACCATCTCACCAAAACTGTTTAGAGCTTGTCTTGAAGAAATATTCAAAAAGCTAGAGTGGAGACGAATACCTAAACAATCTAAGATTTGCAGATGATATTGTTCTCTTCAGTGAATCTGCAAATGAAATGCAACAACTAATAAATTATCTAAATAGAGAAAATCTGGAAATTGAAAATTGCAAAAGAGGGAGCAGCTTTTGCATAAGTCTCCCCTACCAGGTCACAGCCTCTCCATCATCAAGACTTCTGCTGTGCCTCCTCGTGGCCACCCATGGGTAACTGGGCACCTTGCAGTCCCAGGCTAAACTGTGGGGGATCTCGGTGCAGCAGGAGGCCCCAGAGGTACAGAGCTATGGCCCACCGGCGTGTGGACACGCTCTGGCTCCGTATCAACTCCTGTCCCCTCCCCCTGGCTCGGGGGAGGTGGGCCTTGCCAGTCCTCCTGCCCCCAGAAGACCCTCCAGCAACGCAACAACTAAATGGATATGCTGGGGGGAGGGGTGCTGTCTCTCCCACCCAGCAAGCAAGGTGGGCTGTAGGTCACGCTGAGAGGGCAAATGTCTGGCAGGCACCAACCCACCATGAAGTTTGTGGGTCAAAGCCTTCGTGAACCCCACAGGCGGATGGGCGGCGCCACAGCCCGCCGACCCCCTTTATTTGGGACAGCGTCGGCGGGGGAGGCAGAGGTGGCGTGCCCCTGGAGTGACCACCCAAGGCTTAATCTCAGACGAGCTTTCCGAGTAGTCACTTGGAACATCCAGGCCTTGTGGCAGGATGAGCGGTTACCTTTGCTATCGCAGGAATTGAAGTGACTGGGAGTTGAGGTGGCTGCCCTCTCGAAGGTGAGAAGACCTGGTGGCGGCACGATCAGTATGGGTGGGTACACCTACTACTGGTCGGGCTGCAGCGATGGTCACCACCTCCAGGGTGTAGCCATAGCCATCTCCAGCCGATTCAGCCCTCGGTAGTTGAGGTAATACCGGTTGATGAGCATATTATGGCAATGAGACTGAAGCATGCTTTTGGCTTCATGTCTCTTATTGCTACTTCAATGCGGTAACCCGGGTGTGACCGAGCTGGCTATGAGATGTCTGTTGGCCCCTATGGCTTGGGAGCTGATCCCAGCAGCAAGAATAGCCTCCTTCTTCGGGGCTTTTCTAGGTCCCAGAAAATGAGGATCTCTGGTTCCTGGTACCAGCGCTCTAACCTAAATCGCTGGACATGGTACAGTGATATGGGAACAGTGGCCAAGGAGATTGACCACATTCTTGTTAGCACACGATGGAGGTTCCTCCAGAACTGCAGGGTTTACCGGA
>NC_051395.1:37663435-37664885 GCF_015228065.2 Penaeus monodon | reverse complement strand
TTAAAAAAAAAAAAAAAGTATTGCTATTTTTTTTTTTTTTTTTTTTTGTGTTTTTTCCCCCCCCCCCCCCCGGGCCTCCCAAGCCTTTTTTTTTTAAAAACGGGGGTTTTTTTTTTTTGCCGCCCCGGTTTTTTTTAATTTCCTTTTTTTTTTTCCCCCTAGGGATGTGTTTTTGGTTCCCCGTCCCCCCCCGGGAAAGGTTTTTTCCAAAAAAAAAAAAAAAAACCCCCCCCCATTTTATAAATCCTAAAAATTTGTTCAAATTTTTTTACCCTTTTTCCAAAAGCGCTTCCCCTTTGAAATTTTTTATCTGTTCGAATTTCCCTTTTAACTTTTGAACATGATCTTAGTCTTTTTCTTGTTCACCCGGGAAGTCCTTTTTCATTTTTCCTCTATTAAAGTCTTTTTTATTTTCTGCTTTCTTTTTCCCAGTTTCCCAAGGAAGAGAACAATATCATCTCCCAAATCTTAGGGGGTTTGATATTCGTCTCCATCTTGATATCCTTTCCATTCCCTCTAGTTTTTTTAATATTCTTAAGACAAGCTGAAAAATTTTTTGGTGAGTTTGGTATCCCCCTTTTAAAAATTTTTTTAATTTGGGTTATTTTGTGGGTTTTTGGAGTGAGCTTGATGGTTGCGTCCGTCTTTGTATATTTTTTCCAAAAAAAAAATTTTTACAAAAACCCTCCTCTACTCCCTGTTTCGGATAGCTTTTTAGTACTGCGGGTTATCTCACAAAGTCAAATCCCTTTTTTCGAAATTTCGATAAATCCCCATAAAAGGGGTTTTCCCTATTTTCATTTATTTTTTCTTTTTTTGGGTGGGGCGTGTGGTTTGGGGTTGGGTTTGTTGAGAACCACTGCGAAAGTCTGTTTGTTCTCTAGGCTTTTTAAAATCCAGACGGTCAAAGATGGGGGGTTGGGGTGTTTGTTTTTGTGAAAAATTTCGAAAGAAAGTGAAAGGAGGATTTTTCCCTCGGAGTTTTTTTTAGACCCTTTTCGCCCCCTTTTTTATGTATCAAAAAAATTTATTGTTTTTTTCGAGGCTTTAGGAGTTTTTTCCGTTGGAAAGGCATTTGTTAAAAAGATTGCTATTTTCACTTTTGAAATTTTCCCCTGCATCTTTTAAAGGGTTACCTTAAATTCTATTTTCCCCCCCCTTTTCATCCCTTTAAGCGTTTCTTTTTTTCCTTTTTGTTGTGATGCTCGTACGTCTCTGTTACCGCATTCCTTCTTCCAGGGCTTTTTTCATTTGGGGGTTGTATCACATTAAAAACCCCCTTTCCCGGCCACCGCGGCCTTGCGATAAATGGGTTCCAGGAATTTTTCTTGGAAATTTTTAGAGGGGTGGTTTGCCTTTTGCCTTCCCCCGGGTTTGGTTTTTATCGAGTCCCCATCTATTTTTACCCGGCATGACTTGGGCTGGTTTTGGCCACCAGGGGCCTGGGAAA
>NC_051395.1:37655935-37658435 GCF_015228065.2 Penaeus monodon | reverse complement strand
ATGCGATCCAATCCCAGCCCAGCTGCCATTAACGGAGCGTCGACGCGCAATCTCACTCACTGAATAGCACGCGTCCCTGCCTCACTGAGGACCTTCGGGGGAGTTCATCGGGGATAAGTTTTCTAGCCAATCAGACGGGGAAATTACAGGCAAGTTATAATGTCATCGCACATTTTGGTTGGCCTGAAGGGCGCGAGGGACTTTTAAGAATGGGTGGGCTTTTTCGAGCGCTGATTGCGTCATCTTCATCCCCCCCCCTTTCATTCGTTTTGCTTCTCCTCCCTTTCCCCTTTCCCTGTTGTTTGTGTTGTTTGCCTTTGGTATTTTTAGAGACACATGTAGTTTAATGTAAAAGAGATATAAATATATACATACCACACACCAAACACACACACACACACACACACACATATATATATATATATATATATATATATATATAAAAATATATATATATATATATAATATATATATAATTATATATATATATATATATTTTATTTTTATTATCATTATTATTATTTTATTATTGTTATTATCATTAATAATAATAATAATAATAACAAAAAAAGAAAGCATATATATATATATATATATATATATATTATATATATTTTAAAATTAATATATATATATATATATAATATATATATTGCATATATATCATACATACACACACACCACACACACACACACCACATAAATTTTATATATATGTATTATATATATATATATATATATATATATATATAATATATATATATATATAATATAGATATAGAATATTAGATATTATATAGAATATATATTGTGTGTGTGTGTGTGTTGTGTGTGTGTGTGGTGTGTGTGTGTGTGTGTGTGTTGTGTGTGTGTGTGTGGGGTGTGTGTGGTGTGGTTTTGTGTGTGTGTGTTTGTGTGTGTGTGTATATATATCTATATCTATCTATCTATCTATCTGTATATTGACACACACGCTGTTTTTTTTTTATTTTTTGCATTTTATGTGTTTTATAAAATATTATAATATATATATATATATATTATATATATAATATATTATAATATTATTCTTTACCATTTCATGGTAATACCTTCCCCCTGCCTCCCAAAGCCCTGAGAAAGCTAAAACTCTAAGCCCTCCTCACAGATGACTGCAGTCCGATCAGCGATGGACGGATCATCTCAGATCATGTTGGGTTCGTGAACGTTGGCTGAGTATTTGAACAGTTGAAACCAGGTTCCCCCCAAACCCATTAGATTGGATGCAAGCGATGTCTCAGTGCCTGTGCCGGACCCACCCATCAGCGAGGAACCTTCTAATAGAGGTTAGGATGGTGATTTCCAAGCTGAAGCGTTTGACTCGGTGCATCGGGAATCGTTATGGGAGATCCTGAGACTCAGGGGAATTCCGACACAGATTATTGGCCTAATAGCAAACCTTTATACGGGTACTAAAGTGCTGTAAAGTGTGGATGGGGGTATGTCGAACTTCTTCCCTGTAAATTCAGGGGTGAGGCAAGGCTGTGTCATTGCACCAACACTTTTCAACACCTGTATGGACTGGATAATGGGCAGAGCTACTAGCCAAAGTCAGTGTGGAGCAACACTAGGCAATATCAAGGTCTCAGACCTTGACTTTGCCGACGATGTTGCCATCCTCTCTGAGTCCTTGAAGTCACTGATGGCGGCTCTTGATGCATTTAGCAATGAGGCGAAGCCCTTAGGCCTAGAATTCTCCTGGACCAAGACCAAGATTCAGGATTTTTGGGGAAAACCCGTTTCAATCGATCCGTGTTTGCGGCGAGGACGTCGAAGTTACAAAAAGTTATACATACCTTGGTAGCGTAGTCCATATCTCTGGGCTGTCAGACCAAGAAGCCATGACAGGAGCCATGAACTCGATCAACAAGAGCGTTTGGAAATGTCGGTACCGATGCAGAAGGACCAAGCTGCGTGACTTAAAGGGCCTTGATACTGCCAGTTTTGCTCTATGGAAGCAAAACCGGTCCAGTGTCTTGGATCTCGCCTTGATCCCTTTTTTGTAACAAGTCCCTTCGCCGGATCATGGCAAGGACCACGTTCCAACCCGGGGGTTACACCATGAGACTGGCATGGGACCTGTTACTTGCATATCCGGGAACTCCAACTCGGGCCCATATGGCCACCTAGCTCGTCTCCCTGTGGAAAAACCTGCCCATCAGGTTGCTCTCTGCGAGACAACCCTGGGTGGAGGAGACCTGTGGGACGACCCCCGGAGATCATGCTTGGGCAGCTCGACGAGACCTGCCATGAGGAATTAGAGATGGGCCGTGGGGCCCGCCTGGAACTCGCCTCGAGGATCCTCGTGGCTGGAAGCGAAGGTGGGTGCGGCCATGCGCCCCATCGGCATTAGCCCCTTGATGAAGATGATATATATATATATATATATATATTATATAATATATATATATATATATATATTAAAATATATACATACATACATCAACATACATACATACAT
>NC_051395.1:37610257-37612548 GCF_015228065.2 Penaeus monodon | reverse complement strand
AAATAAAATAATAAAATAAATTAATAAAAAAATTGCACAAATATAAAAATTTAAATAATAAAATATATAATTTTTAATTATTTATATTGTTTGAAAATATATTATTATAAAATGATACTAAAAATATACTTAAATAATAATGAAAAAAAAAAAAATAAACAAACCCAAAAACAAAACAAACAACACAAAAGCCACCCCCTATATCCACCCAACCAACACCACACGCACAAAAAAAAAACCCCCCACCCACAACATAATCATATAAAAACCTATTTTAAATTTCCCATAACCAAATTTATATACTTTTTCTCCCCCCCAACATCCCAACCTATCTCGATAAAAAAAATAATAAAATAAATTAAAACCAAAGTGGGTTGGGGGTTTTTTTGTTGGTGGGGGGGGTGGGGTGGTTTGTTTTTTGTGTGGGTGGTGTGGGTTTTTGTTTTGGGGGGGGGTGGGGGTGTGTGTGGGTTTTTGGGGATGAAATTTTGGGGGGGGGAGGGAGGGGGAAAGGATGGGGAGGGGGGGTTTTTCCCTGGGGAATGGAAGGCAAAATCCGGATACGTGGAATTTTTTTTGGAACCCCGATCTCTTTTCGCTGCCCTTTTTTTTGGCTTTTTTTGTGATTTTATTCTTTTTTCATTTTAAGGCTTGGCGGATTGATTTTTGGTTTGTCACAATTTGTTTATTCTGGAAAAATTTCTGCTTAAATTTCTTTCACATATATAAAAACATTTAATCAATAATGGGTAATGAATTTGAAAAAAACCCCTTTAAAAAAATTAAATAAAAATATAATAATAATAAATTTTAAAATTTATAATATTAATTATAATATCAAAAGAAACTTTTACTATAAAATAAATATATGTATTTTTAACACACAAAACAGACACAAAACAAAAAAAAAAAAAAACCCCAAAACACACAACACACACCCACACACACACACAAAAAAAAAAAATTTATATATAAAAATATAATATATATTTTTTTTTTTTTGTGTGTGGGTGTGTGTGTGTTTTGTGTATTATATATTTATAATAATACACAAAACAAAAAAAGTACAACACACCCACAACCCCACACATTTTTATTTTATTTTATTTATTATATTATATTTTATTAATAGTATTTTATATTATTTTATTATTAATTTTTATATTATTATATATTATAATAATAGATGTTGTTTGTGGGGGGTTTGGGAGAGTATTCAAACAAAAAACAAAAATCTTTAAATTAAAAAAAAATTTTTAAAATTATATTATAATTTTTAAAATAAATTTTTTAAAAAAAAAAAACAACTACACAACAAAACATAAACACCACCCCCAACCACCACCCCCACCCCAACCCAAACCCCCCCCCACCCCCCCCTTATAAATTAATTATATAATAAATATAAAAAAAAAAAAAAAAAAACCCAACAAAAAAAAAAAAAAAAAAAAAAAAAAAAAGAAAAAAAAATTATATTTTATTATATTATATTTATATATATATATATAATTATATATATATATATATATATATTATATATATTTTTAAAATTAATATTAATTATATTTATATATATATATATATAATATATATAAGTAATATTATATATATTATATATATATATATTTTTTTTTTTTTTTTTTTTTTTTTTTTTTTTTTTTTATTATTTTTTTTTTTTTTTTTTTTTTTTTTTTTTTTTTATTTTTTTTTTTTAATTTTAAAAATATATATATATAATATATATTATATAATATATATAATATATACATATATATATACAATAAAATTTTATATATTATTATTAATATTTTATATATATATAATATTATGATGTATATTATAATTATATATATTATATATATATATAATATATATATATTATATATATTTATGTGTGTGTGTGTGTGTGGGGTGGGGGGGTGTGTGTGTGTGTGGTTGTGTGTGTTGTGTGTGGTTTGGTGTGTGGTATGGGGGTGTGTATGGTGATGTATATAAATATATTTTATATATATATATATAAATTATATATATATATATAATATTTATTATATATATAATGTGTGTGTGTGTGGTGTGTGTGTATACTACATACATACACACACACACACCACACACAACACCCCCACATCTTATTATATATAATATATTTTATTATATATTATATAAAATATATATATTTTATATTATATATATATATATATAATATAATATAATATAATAAGATGTGTGTGTGTGTGTGTTTGGGGGTGTTGTGTGTGTGTGTGTGTGTATGTAGTATAACAATATACATA
>NC_051395.1:37595257-37600257 GCF_015228065.2 Penaeus monodon | reverse complement strand
TGATTTTTTTCTGGCAGTCTTAACCCCCCGAACTTGTTCACATTTTTGTCGTCGAGAGTTTTACAGCATCTCGTCCACAGTGTCCTACATTGGGCATGCAACGCCTGCATTTTGGGGCTGGGCGGATGTTTTGGGAAATTTTAAAAAAAATATTTGAAGTTAGGGAACTCCTTTTTAGAGGGAAATGTGTTATGACGTATTTCTTTTTTCCTCCCTTCATCATCCCTTTTCCCCCCTTCGTTTACTTTCATCCTCCTTCATCCTTTCCCTTTTCCTCCCTTCGTCCTCCCTTTGTTCTTCCTTCGTCTCGTATGTATGAATATATGTATGAATGTATATACATGTGTGTGCACACACCACAACAGTGTAATGTAAAAATATAATATATATATATATATATATATAATAATATATATTTTTATATATATATATATATATAATATATGTGGTGTGTGTGTGGGGGGGGTTGGTTGTGTGTACCACACACACCACACACACACACACACACACACACACAACCAAAAACACCACAATATTATTATATATAATATATAATATTATATATAATATTATTTATATGTGTGTGTGGGGTGTGGTGTGTGTGGTGTGTGTGTGTGGTGTGTGTGTGTTCAGAAAAAAATAGGAAAGCGTGTGTAGTGTGTTATTGTAGTATGTGAGTATGAGTTGTATGTATGTATGTATGTATGTATGGTTGTTGTTTGAGTATGGTATAATAAAATATATATATATATATATATAATATATATTAAAAATATATATATATATAATATATCATCTTCATCAAGGGGTAATCCGATGGGGGGGGGCATGGCCGCACCCCCCTTCGCTTCCCCCACGAGGATCCCTCGAGGCGAGCTCCAGGGGGCCCCCGGCCCATCCAAATTTTCATGGCAGGTTCGCGAGCTGCCCAAACCCCTGATCTCCGGGTCGTCCCAAAAGGTCTCCCCCACCCAGGGTTTTCTCGCAGAGAGAAAATGATGGGAGGTTGTCCACAGGGGACGAGCAGGGGGCCTATAGCCCAGTTGGAGTTCCCGGGTTATGAAGAAAAAGGGCCCCGCCAGTTTCCTGGTGAACCGCCGGGGGGACACGTGGTCCTGCCCTGATCCGGCGAAAGGGACTTGTTTTTCAAAAAAGGGATCAAAGGGGAATCCAAGACACGGATGTGTCCAGGTTTTTGCTTCCATAGAACAAAACTGGCAGTATCAAGGCCTTAAAGTCACGCAGTTTGGGCCCTTCTGCATCGAAACCAAATTTTCCAAAAGCTCTTGTTGATCGAGTTCATGGCCCCTGTCATGGCTTCTGGTCTCAGCCCAGAGATATGACTACGCTACCAAGGATGTATAATTTTTTTTGTAACTTCGACTCCTCCCCGCAAACAGGGATCGTTTGAAGGGGTTCCCCAAAGTCCTAAATTTTGTCTTGGTCCGGAGAATTCGGGCCTAAGGGTTTCGCCTATTGCAAATGCTCAAGAGCCGCCATCATGATTCAGGACTCAAAAGGGGATGGAAACTCGCGCAAAGTCAAGGTCTGAGCCCTTTGATATTCTAGTGTTGCTCCCACTGATTTTGGCTATGCCTCCCCCTTATCCGTCCTACGGGTTTTGAAAAGTGTTGGTGAAATGACCCCCTTTGCCTCACCCCTAAATTTACGGGAAAATTCGACATACCCGATCCACACTTTCGCACTTTTAGTCCAGTATAAGTTCTTTTAGGCCAATATCTGTGTGGGAATTCCCTGATCTCAGGATCTCCCATAACGTTTCCCCGTGCCCCATCAAACGTTTCATTGGAAATCCCCATCCTAACCTCTATTAAAGGTTTCCTCGCGGGGGGGGGGCCCGGGCAAACCTGGACCCCTTGCATCCATCTAACTTTTGGAGGGACTACCTGGTACAACTTTTCAAAAACTCACCCCAACGTTCACGAACCCCAACTGATCTGAGAATCCGTCCATTCGTGATGGACTGCGTCATCTTTAGGGGGCTAAGTTCAGCTTTTTCCCGGGCTTTGGGAGGCAGGGGGAAGGGTTTTTACCAGAAATGGTAAAAAATATAAATATTATTTTATATAATATATTATTAATAATAATAATATATATTAAAATACACACATATATAGCAAAATAAAAAAAAAAGCGTGTGGTCAAAATAAGATAGATAGATGTAGATATAGATTATATAACCCCCACACAAACACACACCAAACACACACACCCACACACCCACAACACCCAAAACCCCCCACCCCCACACACCCCACACACACACCACACACACACACATATATATATCTATATAAAATTATCTATATATATTATATCTATATCTATATATTTTAAAATATTATATAATATATATATATATATATATATATATATAAAACATATATATATATATGTGTGTGTTGTGTGTGTGTGTGTGTGTATGTATGTATATATATGCATATATATATAAAATATATATATATTATATATTATATATATATATATATATATAATATATATATAAAATATATATGTCTTTCTTTCTTTGTATTATTATTATTATTATTAAATGATAATAACAATAATAATAATAAAAATAATGATAATAATAATTATATTTTATATATATATATATGTATATATATTATATATATATACTATATATATATTATATATATTATATATATATAAAATATATATATATATATATATATTAATTATAGGGTGTGTGTGTGTGTGTGTGTGTGTGTGTGTGTGTGTAGTATATATTTATATTCTCTTTTACATTAAACTACATGTGTCTCTCAAATACCAAAGGCTACAAACACAAACCAACAGGGAAAGAGGAAGGAGGAAAAGCAAAACGAATGAAAGGGGGAGGGATGAAGATGACGCAATCAGTCGCTCGAAAAAGCCCACCATTTTCAAAGCCCCTCGCGCCTTCAGGCCAACCAAAATGTGTCGATGAATTATAACTTCCCTGTTAATTCGCCGTCTGATATTGGCTAGAAACTTATCCCGATGAACTCCCCCGAAGGTCCTCAGTGAGGCATGACGCTGTGCTATTCAGTGAGCTGTAGATTGCGCGTCGACGCTCCGTTAGGGCAGCTTGGCTGGGATTGGACGCATTATATGGGTGTTGTCTAGAGTTCATTAGTATAGGATTAACCTGAATATCATCTAATACCACGAATAAATTATATTATCTCGATTATCATCGGTTTAAACAGCGCAAAGGCAATAGTATTGATTATATCCAGTCATTCCCTGCATTTCGGATTCCGCGAGAAGTATCCACACCCCTTTGGCTAATTTTTTAAGCGAGAATTCATTCGTGCAAAACTTTGTTACAATTAGAATTCCCTCGAAAACATTTTGACTTCGGCGACTCTACAATGACGCTAATTAGGCGCAGCTTCTCCGCAATCATCGACCAGAGACATGCTCCACATCCCCTCGCTGCGCCCACCCCACCGACCCTCACGCACCTCCATCTCCTTGTCTCCCTTTCTCGACCTGTCTCCCTTTCTCGGCCTGTCTGTCCTTCTCGGCCTGTCTCTCTGCCTGTCTCCCTTTCTCAGTCTGTCTCTCTTTCTCGGCCTGTCTCTCTGCCTGTCTCCCTTTCTCGGCCTGTCTCTCCTTCTCGGCCTGTCTTTCTGCCTGTATCCCTTTCTCAGCCTGTCTCTCTTTCTCGGCCTGTCTCTCTGCCTGTCTTCCTTTCTCGGCCTGTCTCTCCTTCTCGGCCTGTCTCTCTGCCTGTCTCCCTTTCTCAGCCTGTCTCTCTTTCTCCGGGCCTGTCTCTCTTTCCTGTCTCCCTTTCTCGGCCTGTCTCTCTTTCTCGGGCCCGTCTCTCTGCCCGTCCCCCCTTTCTCAGCCTGTCTCTCTTTCTCGGCCTGTCTCTCTTCCTGTCTGTCTTTCTCGGCCTGTCTCTCTGCCTGTCTCCCTTTCTCAGCCTGTCTCTCTTTCTCGGCCTGTCTCTCTGCCTGTCTCCCTTTCTCGGCCTGTCTCTCCTTCTCGGGCCTGTCTCTCTGCCTGTCTCCCTTTCTCAGCCTGTCTCTCCTTCTCGGCCTGTCTCTCGGCCCGTTTCCCTTTCTCGGCCTGTCTCCCTTTCCCGGACTTTCTCTCTGCCTGTCTCCCTTTCTCGGCCTGTCTCTCTCCTGCCTCTCTTCCTCGGCCTGTCACTTTCCTACTCTCTTTCTCGCCCTGGCTTTCTGCTTGTCTCTCTTTCTCGGCCTACCTCTCTTTCTCGGCCTGTCTCTTTGCCTGTCTCTCTTTTTCGGCCTGTCTCTCTGCCTGTCTCTCTTTCTCTGTTCGTCTCTCTCCATGTCTGTCTGTATCTTTCTGTCTGTCTGTCTTTCTCTCCTTTTCTATCTCTCTCAGCCTGTCTCTCTGCGTGTCTGTCACTTTCAGCCTGTCTCTCTGTCTGTCATTTCACACGTTTATTTCTCTCTCTCTCTCTCTCTCTCTCTCTCTCTCTCTCTCTCTCTCTCTCTCTCTCTCTCTCTCTCTCTCTCTCTCCTTTCTCTCTCTCTCTCTCCCTCTCTCTCTCTCCCCCCCCCTCTCTCTTTTTCTCGCTGTGCCTGTTTGTCTCTCGCTCACTCCCTCGCTTTCGCTCACGAGACATATTTATTGATAAACAAACCATACTCTACATCTAATATTCATCGCCACATAAAGTAAAAAAGAAGTAGATTATTTAAACATGTGTTGAGATTCAAGAAACTGCCCTGATGGGTGTTTTGATGTGCTAACGCAAGGGTTCAAGAAATTTTAAAAAGATGGTACTTGAAATTATTTTTATGACATAGAAGATTAAATCGTCTCTGAAGATTTTGGTGGTAATTAAGCTTCAGTGCTTTTTCATTACTAAAAAATGTAGCCGCAATCCCGCACAAACACACCACTTACGTTTGTAAGTATGTGTATGTAATGGGAGTTTGCACGCGCGCGTGTGTGTATGTGTTTTTAAAGGATCTCCATCATCAAATCTATTCGAT
>NC_051395.1:37567757-37570257 GCF_015228065.2 Penaeus monodon | reverse complement strand
CCTCTGCCTCCCCCGCCGACGCTGCCCCAAATAAAGGGGGTCGGCGGGCTGTGGCGCCGCCCATCCGCCTGTGGGGTTCGCGAAGGCTTTGACCCACAAACTTCATGGTGGGTTGGTGCCTGCCGGACATTTGCCCTCTCAGCAGGACCTACAGCCCACCTTGCTTGCTGGGTGGGAGAGACAGCACCCCTCCCCCCAGCATATCCATTTAGTTGTTGCGTTGCTGGAGGGTCTTCTGGGGGCAGGAGGACTGGCAAGGCCCACCTCCCCGAGCCAGGGGGAGGGGACAGGAGTTAATACGGAGCCAGAGCGTGTCCACACGCCGGTGGGCCATAGCTCTGTACCTCTGGGGCCTCCTGCTGCACCGAGATCCCCCACAGTTTAGCCTGGGACTGCAAGGTGCCCAGTTACCCATGGGTGGCCACGAGGAGGCACGCAGAAGTCTTGATGATGGAGAGGCTGTGACCTGGTAGGGGAGACTTATGTAAAAGCTGCTCCCTCTTTTGCAATTTTCAATTTCCAGATTTTCTCTATTTAGATAATTTATTAGTTGTTGCATTTCATTTGCAGATTCACTGAAGAGAACAATATCATCTGCAAATCTTAGATTGTTTAGGTATTCGTCTCCACTCTAGCTTTTTGAATATTTCTTCAAGACAAGCTCTAAACAGTTTTGGTGAGATGGTATCGCCTTGTCTAACACCTTTTTAATTGGTATTTTGTCGGTTTCCGTATGTAGCATGATGGTTGCTGTCCCATCTTTGTATATACCTTCTAGTATTTTACAATATACCTCCTCTACTCCATGTCTTCGGATAGCTTCTAGTACTGCTGGTATCTCTACAGTCAAATGCCTTTTCGTAATTGATAAATGCCATACACAGGGGTTTCCTATAGTCGTTTATATTTTACTTTATTTGGGTGAGCATGTGGGTGTGGTCTGTTATTGAGAATCCACTGCGAAAGCCTGCTTGTTCTCTAGGCTGGTTAGAATCCAGACGGTCAGAGGTGTGAGTTGTGATGACTTGTGAATAGTTTGTAACTGAAAGGAGGCTTATTGGTCGGTAGTTTTCTAGATCCTTTCTGTCCCCTTTTTAATGTAACAAAATAATTAATGCATTTTTCCAGGCTTTCGGAGTTTTCCCATTGATAAGGCATTTGTTAAAAAGATTGGCTAGTTTCATTGTTGCAATTTCTCCTCATTTATTATAAGGTCTATACTAATTCCATCTTCCCCTGGTGTTTTCCCTATTTTCATGCCTTTAAGCGCTCTTTTTATTTCTTCTGTTATGATGCTAGGTACGTCTCTAGTTACCGCATTCGCTTCTATACGTGGATGTTCATATGAGTTGTATAAATTCCTGTAAAAGTCTTCCACTACTCTTATGATTTCATTCTTATTATATGTCACTTCTCCGTCTGGTTTCATTATTGCATACAATTGATTTCTCTCAATTCCGGCTCTCCTTTTAACTGTTTCCATGCTAGTACCTGAGACCACTGTTTCAGTTACTATTTGAGTATTGAATTTCCGTACATCTTCCCTCTTCTTTTTATTTATAGTCTTTATTAGTTCGGCTAATTTTATTTTATCCCTGATTGACGATATTATCATAACCTTAGGTTTTTGCTTAAACTCTTTATTTTCTACCGAGAACTTGCTGGAGCTTTGCTTGACGCTCTTACCGCCTACTTCTAGTGCAGATTCCTTTATTATGTCATTGAACTGTTTGTTGATTTGGTCAATGTTGAGAGCTTCGTCACTGAGAAGTGAATATCTGTTTTGGATGTTAAGGTTAAACTCTGTCGCTCTGGTCTTCAAGTTAGCTAAATTAGGCTGCGTTTTTTTTTATGAGTTTACTCCTTTTCCTGGTCTAATTAATTTGACCTCTGATCATTCTATGGTCGCTGCCAACGTTTACTTAATTAATAACTTCCATATTTTTTTTTACTATATCGCGCCTATTTGAAATAATGAAGTCAATTTCGTTTTTGATGTCAGATGGCGACTTCCATATCCACTTCCGCTCTAGTCTTTTTTTCGAAGAATATATTCATGATTTTGAGTGATCGAGCCTCCGCAAGATCAATTACCATATGTCCCCTCTCCTTCCTAGTACATATTCCGTGATTCCCCATTGCGGTTTCTCCTACTGTCATTTCACCTATTTTGGCATTAAAATCCCCCATTATTATTGTTAAATGGATTTTTACTCTCTCGCTGGCTAAATGAACATCTTCATAGAGGCTCTCTATTTCTTCATCACTGTAGCTGCAGGTTGGAGCATAGACTTGAACAATCTTTAAGTTGTGCCTATTGTTTACTTTTATTGTTACTGAGGCCACCCTTTCGCTTATACTATAGAATTCCACAATATTCTTTTCTAAACGTCTGTGAACTAAGAAACTTACCCCTAATTCCTGGTTGCTACCCTGCACGTGTCCATCATTTAGTATCTTCTGCTCTTCGCCTAGTCTTCTAACCTCACAGAGTCCCACA
>NC_051395.1:37550257-37552757 GCF_015228065.2 Penaeus monodon | reverse complement strand
TTGAATCAATATTGTTCCAACTTATACAAAAAGAATAAAGATCTAAAACAACATTAATTAGACTCAATGACAGCGAAGATGATCCACCGCCACTGCTAGACGAAGTTATAAAAGCCATAAAAGAATTAAAGAATAACAAGATCCCGGGAATAGATAAATTAACAGCAGAACTAATCAATAATGCTGGCGAAAGTGTTGAATACTTCTACAAACTTTGTACGAAAATTTGGAATGAAAGATGGCCAGAAGACTGGGTAAAATCAGTCTTTACTCCCATACCTAAAAAAGGTGACGCATTGCAATGCAACAATAACAGGACATTTGCATTAATAAGTCACAGCAGCAAAACTTTTTTGAAAATTATTGCTGAATGAATGAAGTGAAAGTTAAGAGAAGAAATGCAGACGAACAAGCAGGTTTTCGCCCTGGAAAAAGTACCAGAAACCAGATTCTAAATCTGAAATTGATCACAGAGAAAAACAGAACATCAGAAAGACCTATATCTGTGTTTCATCGATTACTCGATAGCTTTTGATACTGTTGATCACGATATCCTCTGGAATAACATGAACGATATGAAATTTCACATCATCCAACTAATAAAAGCCATGTATGACCAACAACAAGCAACTGTAAGAACCACTTATGGGTTAACAGAATGGTTTGAAGTCAGCCAAGGAGTACAACAAAGTTGCATTCTGTCTCCGCACCTTTTTAATATATATTCTGAAGCAATTATGAGAGGTGCTCTAGAGAATTTTGAAGGAACTGTAGATGTTGGAGGATAAAAAATATCAAATCTAAGATACACTGATGATATAGTTTTAATTGCCAGCAGTATCATTGAACTACAACAACTACTAGATAAAGTTAGAGAATCAAGCAAAAAGGCTGGCTTGTTTCTTAATGCCAAGAAAACTAAGATCATGAATATTCGAAGATAACCGGCAATGAACGATGAAGAACATGTTACAATCAATGGAGTGGTTGTGGAAAATGTGAAAGAGTTCACTTATCTTGGAGCTGTTTTAACTAATACATATGATGATTCCCCGGAGATAAAAAGAAGAATAACATTGCTAAAAACACCACAGTTGTTCTCAATAACATCTGGAAAAACCGAAGCATTACCTTATGGACAAAGCTGAGGTTATTGAACTCATTAGTTTTCCCAATTGCGTCATATGGTTCTGAGTGTTGGGTGCTGAAGAAGAAATAGTTTTGAAATGTGGTGTTACAAACGAGTCCTACGTATTAACTGGACAGAAAAGAAAACGAATGATGAAGTGCTGAGAAAAATAAATTGTAAAGACTGGCTGTTGGACATCTTGAACAAAAGGAAACTAAAGTTTATTGGTCATGTGATGAGAAATAAAAGTATTGAGAAAAACTTGCGACAGGATGGTGATAGAAACAGAGGAAGAGGCAAACCCAAGACAAGACTGAGCGACAACATCAAAGATTTTGCGGGCTGTCGATGGTACAAGTGGAAAGAAAAGCGCAGATCGAGTTGAGTGGCGAAGGAAAAGGTGGGGGGAGGTCCACGGCTGCTCAAACTATATATATATATATATATAAAATATATATAGATATATATATATATATATATATATATAAAATTTTATATATTTTTTTTTTTTTTTTTTTTTATATGCATATATATATATGCCCAAAAAAAAAAAAAAAAAAAAAAAAATAAAAAAAAAAAAAAAAAAAAAAAAATAATAGACTAAATAAAAATATGTTTGTAATTAAATTAAAAAAAAGGGCAATCATTATCAAAAAAGGAGGGGTTCACGGCTGCTCAAACATATTATATATATATAATATATAAAATATATATATATATATATATATTTTATATATATATATATATCAAATTTTTTTTTTATTTTTTTTTTTAAAGCATATAAAATATTTTAAAATATATATATATATATATTATATAAAAATATATATATAATATATATATGATAAAAATATTATATATATATATATATATATATATAAAATAGATATAATATATATATTTTTTTTTGTTTTTTTTTTTTATATTAATATATATATTATATAAATATATATATTTTGTTTATATATTTTTCATATATATATATTTTTTTATATATATATATAATATATAAAATATATATATATCATATATATATATACTATATATATATAACACACACAATATACATAGGCACATATTATATGTATACAACACACCATATACATCTCTGCACTATGACGGGTCCCTTTTTCTCCTCTCTTCTTTTCCTTTTTCTATTATCTTTTCTCTCATGTTGGTACCCATCTTCTTTTAATGACTCAGCATTCCATTCTTTTCTTCCCTAACCTTTTAACACTATCATCTTTTTTCAGTCACCTTTTTCCAAATTCTCCTTTTAGTTTTAAAAATCCTCTCCATGAATGTTCCCCATTGACAGACCTATTTGTCTTCCTCTCTGCCTTGCTTATTTATTTTTCCCTCCTCTCCAAC
>NC_051395.1:37542757-37545257 GCF_015228065.2 Penaeus monodon | reverse complement strand
TGTTTATATGAAACACCCGACAGTGATCATTGAAACAATAGGGAGTTTTGAAGTGGACTTGGAGGGTAGCCACAACTAATTTATGATCAGTACTACAGAACACAGCACTCTGATATACCCTGCAGTTCTGGAGGATCCTTCAATGAGTGCTAACGAGTATGTGGTGGATTTATTTGGCCACATTACCTGCATCACTTTACCAAGTCCAACAAAGAGGGTCAGAGCACTGGTACCAAGAGTCAGAAATCCTTAATTGCAAAGTCCAGGAAAAGAAAGCTATTCTTGCTGTCAGCATTAGCTCCTGAGCCCTGAGGACATACACATTTCAAAGCCAGCTCGACTGCAGTCGAGAACAATGCATATATCTCACCGAGGACAACTGTCTGTCACAGATGCAAATTTGGCATTAAAAATGAGACTACAGTTTCGAAATAATCTGGATTCCATCTTCAGGTCTCAAAAACCTGAAGATGGAATCTGCATCATATATATATCTATATCTATATCTATATCTATATCTATCTATCTATCTATATATATATATATATATATATATATATATATATATATATATATATATATATATATATATAATGAGTGTTTTTGCATTTCATTCATTGTTTGCGAATGTTAAAACTTACATTTCCAAGATATAGTAGTTTGATGAACTTCACTTCTTTAAGTACAGAAAATTGTTACCCTGAAAATGTATTCTTTAAAACACTTAGAAGCTTCTTAAATTCTAAAATGATTATCAAAGACAAAATTGCCACTGTGTGTGAGTGTGTGTGTGTGTGTGTGTGTGTGTGTGTGTGTGTGTGTGTGTGTGTGTGTGTGTGTGTGTGTGTGTGTGTGTGTGTGTGTGTGTGTGTGTGTGTGCGTGTGTGTGTGTGTGTGTGTGTATGTACATATATGTATATAGATACATACATACATAAATGTATATATATGTATATATATGTATGTATAATATATAAAGATAGATAGATAGATAGATGAATACATACATAGAATTATTATATATTATATATTATATATATATATATATATATATATATATAATATATATATATATTATATATATATATATATATACAAAACAACAACACACACAAACAACACACACACACACACACACACACACACACACACACACACACACACATCATATATATATATAATATATATATATATATATATATATATATATATATATATATATATATATATATATATTCACTTATATTATGAGTGTGTAATACTGTCAGTCTTAATCTCTACACGCATTTAAGTTTGTTCCCCTTTAAAACTGTGGTCTCTGCCTTTCCGTGACCTCGGTTTTAATCCTTTCAGGTAACACTAACGCCCATTAATCCCCCAAGATTCATGTACAAGCAGGCGACACACAGGACACGTTCTTCACTCTTGTCAATCATCGTTCCATAGCGAAAAATGCCACCGGACCGGCATGGCTCGTGCTAGCCAGCCTCAACCACGGGATTCAATTTTACATGTAAATTCTGGACAGCCTTCCCAGGTGGCCCTTCCTCTGCTCGAGGGGACACTGGGAACGGAGTAGCCAGCGAAAGGACCTACAGACTATTGCACTCAGGTCTGCATTACTTCTTAGATTCAGTGTATTGGGTAAACAATATGCTGTATTTGACGGTATGTAAGACGCATGGGCATATTAGGCGTGCGCCCAATTGCCGGGACATATTCAGGAAGAAAAAGACTTAAAATACCCTCGAGAGATATTTCTTACTATTTTTTTCTTTATTAAAGGAACATTTTATATGACATTAGATGCAGTATTTTCTCAATGTACTTACGTACATGTGACTGTATGTCAGTTATGTAAAGCTTATGAAGAGAGGAGAGAGAGCATGGCAAAAGAATTCTAAAGAAAGACTTTTAGCTCTCATATTCTCTACGCGACCTTGTTATGTCAATAAATTAGGGGTGCAGAGCGATCTTGCCTTGTCCCTGTAAATAAAGGCAAAGCAGGATTGGACGACACACACGAAGAAGGCGCAGAAGAGTGTTCCCATCATTGCTTGACCATTCCCGAAGCTCACAGGGTTAGGATTCCCAAGCACTGATTCCCAAACGTACGCACACACACGCACACACATGCATACAGATATACACACATATGCGGTTGTATGTGTATGTATCATTTATGTATGTATATGTACATAGTCACATACACACACACGCACACACACACACACACACACACACACACACACACACACACACACACACACACACACACACACATACACACACACATGCACACACACACACACACACACACACACACACACACACACACACACACACACACACACACACACACACACACACACACGCAAGCAGGTGTGATTGTGAGTGTGTGTGTGTGTGTCCGTGTCTGCACATACGTGTGTGAGTGCAATGGACCTAGGACAGAAGAATATATATAGTGAGAGATAGACTTGATATATTAAAAGACCAG
>NC_051395.1:37535257-37537757 GCF_015228065.2 Penaeus monodon | reverse complement strand
ATCTCAAGAAAAATGCAGAACCCGCAGGAGTAAAAATAACCCGTGGGAAATAAAATAAAACTGGAACTTGAAAAACAAATCCCTCGGGTAACTGGGGGAAGCAAGACTCAACTAGTGTGTCGAGTCTGTGAGTCGTGCGCTCGTGAGTCGTGTGTCGTGAGTCTCGCCCTCCCCCGGGTCTGGCGAGCTTTGCATCAGAGCGGTCCAAGCAAGGCAAACCGAAATGCAAAAATACGCAAGGAAGTGTATGTGTACTCCGTATGATTAAATAATGCGTATTTTACTTACACATACACATAAATCAAACACACACAAACTCACACATAGAGTCACACACACAGTCACACACACACACACACACACACACACACACACACACACACACACACACACACACACACACACACACACACACACACACACATACACACACACACACACACACACACACACACACACACACCACACACACACACACACACAACCACACACACACACACACACACACCACACCACACACACACACACACACACACACACACACACACACACACACACACACACACTCACAGCCCCAGCCTCAAATACACCACGCACACATTTAGACACATTAAACACACACATCTGACGCAGAAACAAAGCCGCACAATCGGTTTACAGCGGAGATTTACACTGGACAATAGCAAGGAATGTAAATAAGTCCTTCGCTATTGTCACCGGCATTTCCACCTGGGCTGAACTAACCGGCGTCTTCTCAAAGCCTTGGATGGTGGCTCGACGCTGGGTTGAGGAAGCGAGCGGAGACTGATTCCTCTTCCCTCAAAATCTTTTTTAAATTGTGTATGATTTTCGTTTGCTTTATGGCTTTTTCAGGAAAAAAATGTCCCTATAATTAGCTGTATATCTAACACACACACACACACACACACACACACACACACACACACACACACACACACACACACACACACACACACACACACACACACACACACACACACACACACACACACACACACAAACACAAACACATACACGCATTTATATATGGATGGACACATACAGACACGCACACACACGCATACACGCACTTATGCATGCATGAACACACACACATACACGCGCGCTCGTGTATGTATATATGTATGGATAAGTATATGTATGTGCACTTACTTGCGCAAGTTTGCATAATAGTTCCAATAGCAGAGCTTTGCATTTCCATCTTCTTACTTAAAAGAGCGCGACAAGTGGCCGCAGAGCTGTCCTCGCCAGCTCAGACATGAACTAAAACTCCAATAACGAAGTCTAAACGCGCGGCCCCTCGCCCTCGCCGCCGCCATACCGCGGTGGACCATAAATCCCTCCACGTCGGCCATCCGCTACAGGCTTAACTTCCCTAACCATATACTAAACTCCCCATGTGAGACAAAGCCGTCGCATTGGCTCGTGAGAAGAGTTGTTCATAGAGAACAAATATAATTATGCCTTTCGTGCATCTTATGCTGGTATCAGACACAGGCGAAGGAGAAACGCAGGACTGAAAATAACAGCGGCGAGTCATAGCAAGTTTCCTCGGGTGTTTAGAATCCTGACAACGGAAGACACAACCGCCGCCGCTCTGTCTGACAGGAGGTGACGGCGAGACGCCCACAGCGCGCGGCTGTTGATGAGATCACGGCAGGACAGAGAGCGGCTTCACAGGGAGAAGTGATACGCCGTAAAGATAGCTGACGAAATATTCTGAGACGACATGCCCGACCTTAGAATCAGTCAAGCGTAATATGACGGGCTGAAAGATGCTTGAAGTCAAGCTTGCGAGATATTTCCATCCAGAACGGCAGAGCGCTCGATTCAGTGACGAAAGAGCACTTGAGAGATGCTGTGTTTTCAGGTCAGTTCCGTTCCTTCATTTTGCTATAAACTGATTATTACACAAGAAAGTGTATACATCTTATGCAACAACTATTTCTTAACTCTACAGAGAAAGGGGTGTTAGAGAGAAAGAGAGAGAGAGAGAGAGAGAGAGAGAGAGAGAGAGAGAGAGAGAGAGAGAGAGAGAGAGAGAGAGAAGAGAAGAGGAGAGAGAGAGAGAGAGAGAGAGAGAGAGAGGAAAGAGAGAGAGCAGTAAAGAGAGAGAGAGAGAGAAAGAGAGAGAGGGAGAGGAGAGAGAGGAGAAGAGAGAGAAGAGAAGAGAAGAGAGAAGAGAGAGAGAGAGAGAGAGAGAAGAGAGGGAGAGAGAGGAGAGAAGAGGGGGGGGAGGAAGAGAAAGAGAGAAGGGGGGGGGGTGGGGAGAGAAAGAGAGAGAGAGAGAGAAAGAGAGAGAGAGAGATGGGGGAGTAGATTAAAAGGGAGAGACAGCGAGAGAGAGGGAGAGGGAGAGAGATGCCGAACATATCGTCTCACAAACTGGTGATGTTTTGTGAAGCATTAAGTCATCCATATCTGTACTTGACTTTTACTTATATTCATAAATGCTGTTGAAGTGCGCCAGCGGCGTTCA
>NC_051395.1:37525257-37527757 GCF_015228065.2 Penaeus monodon | reverse complement strand
AAGTAGTAGTTAATGCGGCATGAAAGCAACATTATATTGGTTATAGCATTAGCTTAGCGACTTCCACGCTCAGAGCAGCTAGAGTATGTGGTCTTATAAGTTTGAATTCTAGCTTTTCAAAGAGACCTTATCAGTTGCATTTGCTTGTGGATGTTACTTAAGAATACGGATTTTGCGGGTAAAGCATGATGCCGGTTTTCGTTTGAGCTTCGTCAGACGATAGGCGAAGATGTCTTCATCCGTAATTTGTGTGACGTGTTACTAGATATCTGCACATTCATCATCCTTCCTACTGTCATTTCACTTTATATAATTCGTATAATTCTGATATCATCATTAGTGGTGTTATTACGCCTGTTGTAGGTGTCAATTAGTTCTGTTATTATCACAGACACTGTCATAATAACACATTCATTCCTATCAATAATTTCACCGGGGATTCCACTAAGTTCGAGATCTATTTAACTTTTCTGAAAAAAAAAATCAGTAAAACCATCGCCACAAATCCCAGCATTGTCATTACATCGTCATGCGCATCATGACACATAGTCTTCAGTGTAACGTATCTACATCGTTACCTTTTTCATTACGATCACCGGCATGATAAAATCACACGCTGAGATTATTATCAAGAGCATCATAGTCATCAAAATCACATAACTTCTATCGCAAAAATCTTTATGTGCAAGACTCCACAAATGAATGACCATTTTCATATCCATCGAATACCTCCTTTTTGATTCAGGGTTACTGACATATGACTTCAGTGAACCTAAACAGAGGATTCATTGTTTAAAAATGAACCAGTGAAATGTGTTATTGTTATACTTATTGTTTCAGAATCCTGTTAAGAGACATTTTTTTTTCTAATTTCGTATGTGGAAAGTACTCAAGTACTTACTTCTGCAATTTGAGTATCCCAAATCTGTTCATGCTGCATAACTCCTCAAGGCAACTACATGAAACTTGATAAATACTTATAAAATATAAAAATAAATAAATAAACATCAGTCTATCTCACTGTAATAGGGGGTGAGCGTGCTGCCATGCTTTGGCGGCGGCAAGTAAGAATAATCAGGATAAGATTCATTTCAGCCTGATAGTAAGAATGAGCACAACAAAGAGGCCGTGTAGCGAATTACAGCGTCGTAACTTTGAACTACATAAATATCTCTGTTTACATTGCGTGAATTACTCTGTATAAGTTAGGCAAGTTGGATGTAGACATGGATGTAGGTTTAGAAAGAGAGACAGAAAGAGTGGAGGAAATAGGGGAAAGAAAAATAAAGGGGTGGAGAAAGAAAGAGAGAGAAGTGAAGAAAGAGTTTGGAGAAAATAGATGTGAAGAGAGGAAGAAGGAAGATCAAAGGAGGATAGAGTGAAAGGAAGGATGAAAGAAAACAGAACTGAAGGAGGGAAAGAGAGAGAATAAGACAATGGGAGAGCGATGGAGAAAAAAAGACACATACACACACAACGGATATGGGGAGCGACAGACAGACAGACAGACAGAAAAGGAAATTCTATGGTTAGTTAGTAACACGAACGAAAGCATTGCATGATATATCAACTTTAGCATTATATTTATTTTGCAACAATCTAAATATTATGAAGACCAGGTTGAGCGCAGGGAGGGCAGTCGGCCATTTTTGTTCGGCGATGTAACAATGAAAGTATCAAACTTTTAACGACTGCGATTTTCGGCCTGTGCTCGAATGCAGGGAACATTTTAGAAAAAAAAAATAACTCGAATAAATAATTTAAAGGTAAAGGGATGGAGGATTATGCGACACCTGAATATCTTTCAGCGTCAAAAAAATGAGGGAACAATTTTTGAAAATCAGAAAATTAGCTCCCGTCGACACTAAACCAAACGGCATTTTGGAACTGGCCACTTTGGGTCGAGGCCGATGGCGCTGCGACGCTTCTTTATGATGAGCTCCTGGCGCTGTGCAGCAAAAATACAGCGTTATATCCATGTACATAAAGGCACAGGTATTTAACAGGTCTGTATGCAGAGCGAAAAAAACTTGTGTGTAGTGTGTGTATATATATATATATATATATATATATATATATATATATATATATAATATATATATATATATATGTATATATGTATGTATATATATATATATGTATATTATATATATATATATATATATATATATATGTGTGTGTGTGTGTGTGTGTGTGTGTGTGTGTGTGTGTGTGTGTGTGTGTGTGTGTGTGTGTGTGTGTGTGTGTGTTTGTATGTGTGTATATGTATGTATATATATATATATATATATATATATATATATATATATATATATATATATATATATATATACACATATATAATGTGTGTGTATATATATATATATATATATATATATATATATATATATATATATATATATATATATATATAATATATAATATATATATATATATATATATATATATATATATATATTATAATATATATATATATATATATATATATATATATATATAT
>NC_051395.1:37514477-37521977 GCF_015228065.2 Penaeus monodon | reverse complement strand
CTGCCCACAAAAACCCTGAGAAAGTGAACTCTAATCCCTCTTGCAGAGCTGCAGTCCATCATTGGATGTCTCTTGAGGTTCATAAACTTTGGGGTAAATGTTTTGAGCATTGTCCGGAGACCCCCAAAGTTAGTTTGGATGCAAGTGATGTCAGCATCCAGTGCCAACCCACCCATCGTGAAAAACTCCCCCCAAAACGAGGAAAGGAGGATTTCAAGCTGAAGAAAGGAAAAAGCTGCAGGCATTGTGAATCCCGCTGAATGCTAAAGGCGGGGGGTGAATCTAGGGCTCGGGCTGCATACGGGGTTTTGACACCTTCGGGCAGTTGGACCATTCCCCTTGACCTTTTGAGGGCGTGGTTATCCCTCCTGAAGGAGAAAGGTGATCGTTTGGGCTGTAAAAAATACCGTGGCATTAAAATGTTCACTGTGACCCCTACTGAGGTCAGAGACCAAGCAGTCTGGATTCATTCTGGTAAGCCCAAAAAAACCCGAATACCCCCTTCGAGTAATTGGGAACCCGTCAGAGTTTGGTCGGGGGTTGTTGCGCCTCATCGACCTCAAAAAGGGCTTTTAAATTTGGGCATCATGAACGCTATAGGGACCGAGACTCGTGAATTCCAACACAGTTTATTGCCTAATAGCAAGCCTTTTACTGTATAAAACTACTGTAATTTTTTTTCAGGGTAGGCAAGGCTGGTCTTGAAAACCAACATTTTTTTTTCAACACGTATGGACTGGATATTGGGCAGAGCTACTAGCCAAATCAATGTGGAGAAAACTAGGAAATTAAAGGTCCAGCCCTTGATTTGCCGAGTTTTTGCACCCGTCTGAGCCCCGGGTCCTGGGGCGGTCGTTTAGCAATGGGGTGAAGCCTTAGCCTAAGGTCTCCTGAACCAAGACCAAATTCGTACTCTGGGGCCTGTTGGGGGAAACCCCTTCAGTCGTTTCATGTTTGCAGCGAAACCTGAATTTAAAGAGAGTTTTAATCCCTTTGGGTAGCGTATCCATACTCGGGGCTGTAAACCCAAAAAGTCAAAAGGGTTTGGGTCGACAACAGGAGCCTGAACTCATCAACAACCTTTTTGGAGATGTCGGTACCTATGCAAAAGGACCAGGCACATGTCTTCGGGCCTTGAACTCCCAGTTTTGCTGTATAAAAGCAAAACCCCTGGCCCATCTAGTGGCTTGGAGTCTCGTCTTGTGCCGGATTCACAGTTCAATTGGCCCCGTGCCCAAACCGATGGTTACCCGTGATACTGGCAGGGACTGTTACTTGCTAACCCAAAATCAAAACTAGGCAAAGGGGTACCTAGTTTGTTTTCCTGTGGGGATTCTGCTCATCAGGTTGCTTTTTAAAGAGAAAACTCTGGGTGGAGGAGACCTGGGGGACGCCCAGAGTCATGGCTTGAGCGTTCGGCAGCCCTTTCGCTAAAAATTAGGATGGACCGAGAGCCTACTGGAACTCCCAAAAGGACCCCGTGGTGGGGCCCGCCCCCGTTGTTGATGATGATGAGTATATATATTATTTATAATATATATATAAAATATTTTTAATATATTATTTTTCCCAATCATATTACATATATATATTACATATATATATTAAATACATATATTACATATATATATACATAAATATGCATACATATATTATAAATATTACATACATATTTTTTTAATATAAATATATATATTTAATCAACTGTTATTAATATATGTATATATATATATATTAATTATATATATATATTAATATATATATTTTTATAAAATTTTCATTTATTTATTTATTTGTATAATTTACATAATTATATATATATATATATACATATATTATATATATATATATATTATATTATATAATATTAATATGAAAATATATAGAAAAAAAATAAAAAATAAAAAAAATATTTCCCCTCTTCCTCCATCTTTCTGAATTTTTATACATACACACACACACACACACACACACACACACCAACACACCACACACCACACAATATATATATTATATATATATATTATATTATATATTATATATATATATAGACAATATTTTTTTTTTTTAACGGTGGGTTCAGTCTGGCCGCCGGGGTCACAGCTGATACTTAATGTATTTTTCATGTTGTGATGCTCTTGGAGTAGTACGGGTAGGGCCCCCATTTCCCTTTTCCAGGAGAGTGCCGGGTCCTTTTTTCGGAATCTTTCTCTTTTTTACCCCGGTTTGGGGACCAGCATTTGATTTGGGGCGGGCTTGGCCACCCAGTCTGGGTACAATCAAGGTGAATTTCCCTTTGCCAAGGGAACAACGCAGCGCTCGGTGACTCAAACCCTCGTCAGATTGCCGTCGTGACATTTTTTTGAGTCCGACGTCTAACCATTCCCACCCCGGCCCTTACGATCATGGGCTTCCATGATTTTTTCCTAGCCCCAAATTTTGAGGGGGGGTTTGCCATTGCCTTTCCCCCCGGGGGTTTTTATCGAGTCACCACCTATTTTCCCCGGCACGACTTTAGCTGGGTTGGCCACCCCGTACTGGCGGCAAACGAGGTGAAGTTCCTTTCCCAAGGGAAACAAAGCGGCGGTCGGTGATCGAACCCCCCGACTCAGATTGCCGTCTGACGCTTTAGCCCCCGCTTAACCTTCGGCCACCGCGGCCCCCAGACAAACATATAAAAATTTTTTATATGTAATATATATATATATAATATAATATATATATATATATATACATAATAACATATATATTATTTATTATATATAATTATATTATAATATATATTAAAATATATGTTATAATATTAAAGTGTTCATCATCATTTAACGGAGGTTCATGTCGGCCCCCGTGGTCACGCAGATACTCAATTTCATTTTTACGTTTTGATGCTCTTGGAGTGAGTACGTGGGAGGGGTCCCCCTTCCCTTTTCCACGGAGATGCGGTGTTACCCTTTTTTGGTAAACATTCTCCTTATTTTATCCGGGGGTTGGGGCCCACTTGACTTGAGCTGGCTTGGATATGGTATAAAATTATAATATATTTATATAATATTATATAATTATTAATATTAAAAAATTATTATATTATATATTTATATTAATATTTACAATATGAAAAATATGTATTTGTATATATATAATTATATTATATATTATATATATATATATATATATATAATATATATATATATTATTATATATTATTACTATTTTTTAGTTTTTTGTTTTCTTTTATAAAGTACACTATAATGTATAATTATTTTAAAATAAATTATATATAATAAAAATATATTTTATATTTATTAAAATATTTTTATATAAAATTTTAAAATAATTATTAATAATATTTTTATATATAAAAAAATTATAGAAATATAATTAGACAAAACAAAATATAAATTCTGATATTATATATATATATATATTATTGGGGGTTATATAAAATTTTTTATTATTATTATTTCTTTTTTCATATTTATTTGTTTATCTATTTATATATACCCATTGTATAGGGATATATTATATATATATATAATAATATATATAATATTATATATATAATATAATACATATATATATTTTATATTATATATATATTTTAATATATATATATATAATAAAATATATATATATATTGAACAAGTATGAAAGAAATGAATGTCTTTACAATACAAGAGATGTATTTTACCGGTTTCGATTGGGTTTTTCGTCAGAAACCCTTTTATTTCTGACGAAGACGCAACGAAAAAGGTCAAATCATCTTTTTTATTGTGAAATATTCATCCCATTCATATAATAAAAAAATAAAATAAAATATAAAAAAAAAATAAAATTATAATATATAATATAGTATTTTTTAAAAAAAAAATTTAAAATCATTTTATTATATTTGTATTAAATATATATATAATATATATATTTATATATAAATAAAATCATATAAATATTTATAATTTTTATATTATATTAATATATAATAAATTTTTATATTATATATAAAAAATATATTATATAAAATATATATTGATTTATATAAAGATAATTTTTATAATTTTATTTTAATATATATATATATTAATTATAATATATGTAAATAAATTATAATATATATTATATATATATATATAATTAATATAATATAATATAATATAATATAAAACTATAATAAAATTTTATATATAAATATATAATATATATATTATAATATATATTAAAAAATATTTAAATATAAATAAATAAATATAATTTTTTTATATATATAGAAATATAATATATATTATTATAATATATATAATATTATTATTTTTATACAACCCCCACAACAACACACACCCCCACACACACACACACACACCCACACACACAACCCCCACACACACACACACCACACACACAACCCTCCCCGTGTATAATAAAAATATTATCTTACATGTTAAATATAAATATAATATATTATATATAATAATATATAATATAATTAAAAATATACATATAATATAAAATATATATATATTTAATAATTTTAAAATTTTTAAAATATTTAATATACACATAATACATGTGGTATATATTTAATATATAAAAAATTAAAAAATATATAATTTTAAAATAATAATAAAAAAATAATATTATATCTGGGTGTATAATATATATATTATATTTTTTATATTATATTATTATTAATATATTATATTATTTTTATATAATATAAGTATATTAATATAAATATATTATATATTTATATATATAAAATTTTATTAATATATATAATTAAAATATTTATTATATAAAAATTTTTATATATTATATTATAATATATATATATTATTTATTAATATATATATATATATATATATATATATATCATATACATATACACACTACAAAACACCACACACACAACACACCCCCACACACCAAACAAACCCCCCACACCAAACCACACACACACACATATATTATATAATTTTATATATATATATAATATATATATATATTACACACATTATATATCATATTACATACAATAACAATATATATATATATAATATTATTAATATTTTTATAAATTTTATAAATTTTATATATTATTTTTTCACACTACACAAATTTTTTTTTGCTTGCTACAAACCGTGAAATACCTGTGCCTTTTTGTACATGGATTAACCGTTTTTTGCTGCACCCCAGGGGCTTTTTAAAAACGTCGCAGCGCCACGGCCCGACCCAAAGTGCCAGTTCCAAAAAGCCGTTTTTGGTTTTGTCGGGGACTAATTTTTTGATTTTTAAAAAATTTTTCCCTCATTTTTTTGACCCGAAAGTTTCGGGGTCGCATAAACCTCCATCCCCTTTTCCTTTTAATTATTTATTCGGTTATTTTTTTTTTCTAAAATTTCCCTGCATTCGACAGCCCCAAAATCGCAGTCGTTAAAAGTTTGATACTTTCATTTTTTACAAATCGCCGAACAAAAAAGGCCGACTGCCCCCCCCCCCCCCCCCTGCCTCAACTGGGCTTATAAAATTTGATTTTGCAAAAAAATATAATGCTAAAGTTATATATCATGAATGCTTTTGTTGTGTTACTAACTAAAACCCTAAATTTTCCCTTTTCGTCTGTCGCTCCCAATCCGTTGTGGGAGGCCTTTTTTCCCATGCTCTCCCATTTTCATGCTCTCTCTTTCCCTCCTTCGTTCGTTTTCTTTCTCCTTCCTTTCCCCCTACCTCTTTTATCCCTCTTCCTCCTTTAATCTATTTTCTCCAAACTCTTTCTTTACTTCTCTCTCTTTCTTTTTCCCCCCTTTTTTTTCTTTTCCCCATTTCCCCCACTCTTTTTGTCTCTCTTTCTAAACCTAATCCATGTCACATCCAACTTGCCTAAATTTTAAAAGAGTAATTACGCAAAGTAAACGAGATATTTATGTGTTCAAGTTACGACGCGTAATTCGCTACCGGCCCCTTTGTTTTGCTCATTTTTTAAAACGGCTAAATGAAATTTTTCCTATTATTCTTTCTTGCCGCCGCCAAAGCATGGGAGCACGCTCCCCCCTATTTTCATAGATAAATGATGTTTTTTTATTTATTTTTATTTTTTAAGTATTTATCAAAATTTTATATTGCCTTGAGGGGTTTTTGCAATGAACAGATTTTGGGGTACTCAAAATTGCAGAAATAATACTTAGTACTTTCCACTACGAAATTAGAAAAAAAAAAGTCTTTAACAGGGTTCGAAACAAAAGTATAACAATAACAATTTCACTGGTTCATTTTTAAAAAAATGAATCCTCTGTTTTGGTTCACTGAAATCAATGTCCCAACCCTGAATCAAAAAGGAGTATTTTGAGGATAAAAATGGGCATTTATTTTTGGAGTCTTGCACTAAATTTTTGCGATAGAAGTTTTTGTGATTTTTTTGACTTGATGTCTTTTTAATCTCGCGTGTGTTTTATCATGCCGGGGATCGTAAAGAAAAAGGTAACGATGTAGAACGTTACCTGAAGACTATGTGTCTGATGCGCTGACGATGTAAGACAATGCTGGATTTGTGGGGTGGTTTTACTGAGTTTTTTTTTTTTAGAAAGTTAAAAAAATCTCGAAATTAGTGAATCCCTGGTGAAAAATTTTTGATAGGAATGAAAGTTTATTTGACAGTGCTGTGAAATAACAGAAAAATATTGACACCCACAAAGGGGTAAAAAAACCACTAATGATGATATCGAAATTTACGAATTAATAAAGTGAAAACAAGAAGGATGTGAAGGCAGATATTAGTAACCCCGTCCCCAAATTACGGATGAAGACATCTTTGCCTATCGTTGACGAAACCAACGAAAACCCGGATCGCTTTACCCCAAAAAACCGTATTCTTAAGTAAAATCCCAAGCAAATGCAACATAAGGCCTTTGAAAAGCAGAATTCAAACTTTAAACCCCATACTCGGCTGCTCTAGCGGGGTCGCTAACAAAGCAAACCAAATAAGTTGCTTTTTATGCCGCATTAAATACTACTTCTGCCAACGCGAATATCCGAAATGTCTATTTTTAAAACTATGTTAAAATTTTCTTTTATCTAATAGATGTGATATGCTGCAAAGGAAAAATGGTTAAGCGAAATATTGGGGAAAGTTTTTAAAAAGAAAGGGGGGAAAGGAGGCCGGGGAGGAGGGAAGACCCGCTGGGGACGGAAAAGTTTAAAATCTGATCGATGAAGGGCAGCGTGGACGATACATTAGTAGAAGAGGTGGCATATCTGAAAATAATTTAAACACGGCAATGCAAAGAACATAATGAAGAAAAGACTGTGCCATCTGAAACTGTCACGAACAAAAACACGGGCTGCAGGGGGGGAAGCAACGCGGGGCGAGAAGATGGACAAAAAATTTGCCTGGGCCCCACAGAGGGACGGTGAACGGGGGGACTGATAGTACATCCAGGACCGGGAAGGGGGATGGACTTGGGAAAGGCTGGCACTGCGGGGAAAAAGGGGGTGTCATGGCGTGCCGGGGGG
>NC_051395.1:37491977-37494477 GCF_015228065.2 Penaeus monodon | reverse complement strand
TCTATTGTATTTTCCCGTATAGGAGGAGTGTTTAATCTTGATTCATTTGATCTCCTTCAAATCTGGCTAATCAAGGCAATGGGAAAGACGTGTATTTCCATGCTTTATGCATATATATGTAGAACATCTCTCTCTCTCTCTCTCTCTCTCTCTCTCTCTCTCTCTCTCTCTCTCTCTCTCTCTCTCTCTCTCTCTCTCTCTCTCTCTCTCTCTCTCTCTCTCTCTCTCTCTCTCTCTCTCTTTATCATACATACAAACACACATAAACATAGACACAAACACACCTCATATACTTCAATGTAGACTGTGCATTGAAGGTTTTGGCAAATCATTTGTATGTAAGTATTTCTTTTTGGCTTTTAAGAATAAAGAAATAAGAGGCAATTAAAGTTAAGCAAAGGGAAGGATGTCTCTAAGACTATTTTACCGCAATTTGCATCAACATTTTAGTATTCCTGAGGAGAAACTGCTCCTCCATCAGCTCTTAAGGTCGCACATGCTTTTGAGTTTCTGGCACGGGACTATTGCCTCTTGCCTTCCCTTCTCGTCCCGCTGGTAATCTTTGCCCACTCTGCTCGGTTTTGGCTCTCTCTGCTCTCTCTGTTCCTCAGCCCATCTTTGATTTTTTGTCTTTCTATTAATTTCTTTTGATATATCGTTCTTGATAGCTCTTGATTTCAGTCTCTCTTGATTTCTCTCTCTCTCTCTCTCTCTCTCTCTCTCTCTCTCTCTCTCTCTCTCTCTCTCTCTCTCTCTCTCTCTCTCTCTCTCTCTCCTTTCTCTTCCTCTCTCTCTCTCTCTCTCTCTTCTCTCTCTCTCTCTCTCTCTCTCTTTTTTTCTCTCTCTCTCTCTCTCTCTCTCTCTCTCTCTCTCTCTCTCTCTCTCTCTCTCTCTCTCTCTCTCTCTCTCTTAAATGAAATTGCTTTCCACGGCATTACAGCGAACTACAGCTTAACTTTCGCTTATTAGATTATGAAAAATATATTAATTTGCTTAGAAATACAGAAGTAACAGACCACAAGATGACGTGATAGCCAAGGCATACAAGAAGAAAAAGAAAAAGAGGAAAAGGAAGAAAAAGAGGGTGGAGAAGAAGAAGAAGATGGTGAAGAAGAAGAAGAAGAAGGAGGAGGAGGAGGAGGAGGAGGAGCAGAAACAGAAGAAAAAGAAACAAAAGAAAAAAGCAAAAGACAAAAAAGTCAGTTTCCGCCCTAGCACCAGTTCAGCTCAACTGGACTGCGGACACGAATTACGAGACAGTAATTCGTAACACGCATTAGGGCAAAACAAATTATAAAGATTCAGCTGAATATTTCCCTTGTCAAATTTCTCTTTTTAGATATGCATTTTTATGTCCTTCCCTAGAGATTTATATGTGTTCTTGATATAAGGTAAAATTGTGTTTGGTTTTTAGTCCCCTAACTAATAGTTTAAAAGTCACAAGTTGCACAGATCTGCATGTTAGAGTAGCATTCAAAACTAGTTCAACAGTTCTTAAGAAACTTATTTTTCACCCTTCTGATATTATTGTGGAGACGAATATAACGAAATTTGATTTTTTTCAGTGGATGCGAAATATAATGTCACTTTTACATGTATAAATACCGAAGCACAAAAAGCTGATTTTAAATGTAAAAGTGTTCCGAGTAACATAAGAACTATATTGAAGCAAGAAAAAACGTTTTTTTGTTTGTTAGCTTGCAGAACCGTGTATTGTAATTCAAAAGCATGTTATTAAATGTTTATCTTCTCATAAATAAATCCGTTCTTGTTTATATCATAATATATAATTTCCTATTACATTTTATATGCATCGCGTCGTTACTTATCCTCTGAGACACATGAATTCCAACGGCCGAGGAAGTTCCAGAATATTTATTGCAATTACAGGTAGGCAAGAATCACAGAAATAGACAGCAGAATATTTGATAACTCTTGGGGCCCCATTTTCTCCGAGACAAGAGCTGACATTCCAACAAAAATAACGGCGGTGTTCCTTCGATTTTATTTCGCCGGCCAGCAAAGGAAACGGAGTTCAACATTATGAATTCAGGTATGAGCGTCGAGGCGGCCAATATAAGCCAAGATGTCATGCACAGGCTGACTTACTGCTCCGGGCTCCCATGCGCTCTCATCTTCTCACTGGTAATCTAAACAAAGCCTGGGTTTATCTAGTGCGTGTAAAAAAGCCAGATTATAAAAAGATCTCGCCGTGTGTGTGTGTGTTTTTTCTCTCTCCTCTTTTTAAACACTAATTCTAGATCTTTTTGTTTTTTTGGAATAAAGACAAATGGTGTAAGAGCGGATGGTCGCGAGGGACTGAATAGAGAGGAGGCCGGTCTTTCATGGAAACATACACGCAAGCAATATACAGTATTCTTATGCGTATAAAAGCATATACGCACACAAATTGTCCATGCATACAAATATACATACATATATACATACATGCATGCATGCGCATCTGTTTATCAATCTATCCATCTATCTATCTATCTGT
>NC_051395.1:37466977-37469477 GCF_015228065.2 Penaeus monodon | reverse complement strand
GCTACCAAACCTGGCGCTAATCACTGTTTAGATTATAGTAAAGGTCTTGATAGTTTCATTGCGAAGTTGAACAAATCCTCTCAACTACCTTAAAGGTGTTATGTTAAATCCGATTCTTGATTTAATTGACGATTTCAAAGGCTTACTCCGACGTTATTTCTTGGCCAGCAAATCACTTAAACGAAATTTGAACATCATAATTACCAAAGCCGACAAAGGTAATAACGTAGCTATCCTTAATTAATCTGATTATATTAGCAAAACTCATTCCCTCCTGAATGACAACTCGACGTATCAAAAACTGCGCTCTAACTCCTTACCCTTCTGTCACGGAATCATTTCGTAAAAACCTCAGACGTATTGCTGCCGTATGTACTGACCCCAAATTCTTTGATCGCTTTAGAATGGTTAATCCCTCTATTCCGTATTTTATGGCCTTACTAAAACTCACAAACATGGCGTCCCTCTAAGGCCTACTCTTTCGTCTTGCAACTCAGTTACCCGTCCACTAGACTCCTGGCTAGCGAGCGTTTTATCTCCTTTTATTGGGTCTTTTCTGAGAGTCATATTAATCATTCGATGGATTTCATGGATAAAATTAGAAACTTGCCTACGCACGGTAAGAAATTGTGAGTTTTGATGTAGATTCCTTGTTTACTAATGTCCCGCTTGACGATGATAAATTTTCTTGAAAGAAAACTTTCTTCGTCTCATGAGAAGATCCCTATTCCGGTCAATTGCTTTATCGATCTCATTCGTTTGTGTGTCTGAATAATGTCTTTACTTTTGACGGCGAATTTTATAAACAAATCAATGGATCGCGATGGAAAGTACGGTTCTTGTGAATATATACATGGAGATATTTGAATCTAAATTCCGTCCGTCCATTTTCCCTCCCGACACGATTTGGTTAAGTTATGTTGATGATTTTTTTTTTTTTTTTTTTTTTTTTTGTGGCAAGTGAACCGTTTAGATTTTCGAAGATTTTTTTTTTAGAAAACTCAACAACCTTGCGCGTATTATCAGTTTCAAAGTAGAATGGGAAGATTCGGGGATATGACCTTTTCTCGACGTTCTTTTATAGCTCGCTTAAATTTGCGGTTTACCGTAAACCTACTCACACCGCTAGTTACCTTCACTTTTTCTCGAGTCACCCGTTGTATGTTGAAAAGTCAGTAGTCTCGCCCATGTTTCTTAGGACATATAGGATTTGTGATAATGAATTTATTGATCGGGAGCTCGACATCATTTTTGAAACGTTTTCGAAATTAAGATATCTCGTTTTTCTTAAATCAGGCACATTCGTCTGCGAGATGGAAATTTTATACTCATTCCCGTAATTCTCAACAGGATAGTGGCAGTAATCTATTAATTATTCCGTATACCTCGATGAAAAACGGCACATGTTTAAAGGCGCTGGAATTAACATTGTTAACGTCACGATTTAGTTTCATTTCTTCCTTTTTATCTTTGTGTACACGTTACTGTGTTTGTCACACACACACACACACTCATATATATCCCCCCACACACACACTTATATATATGTGTGTGTGTGTGTGGGCGTGCGTGTGTGTGTGTGTGTGTGTGTGTGTGTGTGTGTGTGTGTGTGTGTGTGTGTGTGTATGTATAAAAGGTGTGAATGACAATGAATATCTTCACAATCAAGAGATGTATTTGACCGGTTTCGATTGTGTCTTCGTCAGAAATACATAAATTGAAGAAGTTACAGAGTAAATATATATCAGGCGTGAGCTGATATATTTACTCTGTAATTTCTTCAATTTATGTATCTCTGACGAAAACAATCGAAACCAGTCAAATACTTCTCTTGTATTGTGAAGATATTCATTGTCATTCACACCTTTTATACATTTCATCACACACACACACACACACACATATATATATATATAATATATATATAATATATATATAATATATATATATATATATATATATATATATTTTATATATATATATATATATGTGTGTGTGTGTGTGTGTGTGTGTGTGTGGTGTGTGTGTGTTGTGTGTGTGTGTACATACATACATATATGGGAATATATATACATGTATGTATGTATATATACATATTTACATTAGCAGAATACTTACTTCATTTAATATATATTCACCTGTAGCTCTACTAAGCACCAGCCATTTCATTACAGTGGGAAAATATAACCCAAGATAAGCTTTAGCAATGCGTTCCTCACCCTAATCCCAGAAGCACCATCCAGGAAAATGTGTCACCGACTGTGTGAGGTTCCCCGACTTGAACCGAGGGAGGGAGGGAGGGAGGGGAGAGGAAAAAGGAGAGAAGAGGAGGGAGGAGGAGAGGGAGAGGAGGAGGGAGGGGGAGGGAGGAGGAAGGAGAAAGGGAGGGGGGAGGGGAAAAGGGGGAGAGAAGGAGAGAGGAGAGATAGAGAGAGAGAGAGACAGAGAGAGAGAGACAGAGAAGAGAGAGAGAGAGATGGAGAGAGAGAGACTATATTGC
>NC_051395.1:37435745-37438245 GCF_015228065.2 Penaeus monodon | reverse complement strand
GTTTCCCAAAAAAATGAACAGAGAAGCGAAAAATAAGATGCAAATACAAAGACGAAAGTAACTTAAAAAAAGAAAACGGGAAAATGATTTTATCGGGGGGGGCTGGAGCCACCGGGAGCCCCTCCTCCCCCACGACCAACTTTTTTTAAAAAGACCCAAAAGGAAAAAAACATTCTCCGGGAGAAAGAGTAATGAACACTCGGGTGAAAATTCCTTTATAACGATAAAGAAACTAAAGTTTCCCCCCAGAAAACCCCGCCTCTCCTTTTCCAATGTGCTTTTAAATTTAGTGTGATGTCATAAAAGTCTGAATACAAAAATCAAATAAGTTACAAAAAAAACGAAATCTTACATATAAAGGGGGTATTGGACACTGCCCTTAGTAGATATATGTGATTATAGTGTTAGAGTAGTAGGAAATATCACCTAGCTGAATAAGAACATCCCGATTACTGATATACATGAAGTAACAACGATAACAATTATGACAATCATAGTGATGATGCTGGTAATCACTGTGCAATAACAACAATATACTACTAATTAAAGACATGATTTGTAGCAACATTCATGGTAACTGTCATTACCTATCACTTGTTATAGTAGGATCATTTTTGATTTGCATATAAATATTCTCTCAACAATGATAAAATATTGACTATGATGCACCTGCCATAAAACCGATAAATGCTTGTGTTAGCAAGATGACAGTGGGCCCGTGATACTAATAACAAAAATAACAATAATGATAATGATTATTTTGATTTAAAAGGGCATTAACAATATTATTAAAAAAAAAAAAAAAAAAAAAAAACATAATAATAAACATAAGAAAAAGAAACATAAACATAATAATGATGATGATGATAATAATGATAATAAATAATAAATTATAATAATAATAAAAAAAATAAATAATAATAATAAAAATAATAAATAAAAATTAAATAAGAAAAAAATAAAATAATAATAATATATAAAAATATAAAAATAACAATAATATAATAATAATAAAAAATAAATAATAAAATAATAATAAAAAATTTAAACATAATAAATAAAAATAAAAGTAATAATAATAAAAATAATAATAAAAAATAATAATATAATAATTTTTTAAAAAATAAATAAATAATTTAAATAAATAAAATATAAATAATTAAAATAATAAAAAATAAAAATATAAAAATAATAATAATCAAAAAAAAAAATAGTATAATTATATAAAAAAAAAATAAGTAAAAATAAAGTAATTAAATAATGAAATAAATAATAATAATTAATAAAAAATAATATTATAATAATAATAAATAAACAGGGTAATATATAAATAATATTAAATATTAAAAAAAAATAATATAATGACAATAAAATAATAAAAATAATATTTTAAAAATAAAATTAAAAAAATAATAAAATAAATAAAAATATAAAAAAAAAAAATAATAATTATATATAATAATGAAAAATAATGAAATAAAATAATAATAAAAAAATAATAATTAATAATAACAAATAAATAAAATAATAAAAAAAAAAAAAAATAATAAATAATAAAAATAATAATATAATAAAATGATAATAATAAAATAATAAAAATAAAAAAAATATAAAAAAAAAAAAAAAATAAATAATAAAAAATAATAATATAAAAATAATAATAATATATAAATAATATAAAAATATAAAAATAAAAAATTTTAATAAAGATAATATAATATACCCAAAAATAATAATAAACGAAAAAAAATATATGTAATAATAATAAAATGCAATTAATAATAAAAATTATATATATAATAATAAGGAAAACAATAATAATGAATAATAATAATAATAATTATATAATATAAAAATAAAAATAAAATATAATAATCATAATAAAGTATTATTATTATTATTATATATAAAAATTTAAATAATTATATAAAATTAAATTATTAAATATTATTATTATATTTATTTATTATTATTATTTATTATATACTTTATAATTATATTTTATTATATATTATTAATTAAGATAATTGAATTATTAAAGTATAATAATATTATTTATTGCCATTAATTTTTTTTTTTTTTATTATATATTATTACTGTTATAAGTTTATTGTTTATCTTTATTATTATGTTTATTTTTATTTATTTTATTATTTAAAATTATTATTGTCATTATCATATTTTTTTTATAATTAATTTTTAATTTTATATAATTAATTTTTAATTATATTAAAAAATAATAAAATTAAAATTATAATTAACTTTAAAATTATTTTTTTATTTTTTTTCTTTATCATTAAAATTTTTATTATTTTATTTTTATTATATTATTTTATTATTTTATTTATTATTTTTTATTATTATTATTTATTTAAATTTTAATTTTATTATTATTATAAAAAAATATATATAAAATAAAAATATTATAATATTTAAAAATTAATTAATATTTTTAAAATGATAAAATATATTTTTAATTATTATTATTATTACTATTATT